>NC_143023.1:101681366-101988866 GCF_057628025.1 Oncorhynchus mykiss | reverse complement strand
TAAGTCAGCTGTTGAAGACACTCAACAACACTATTATCTAAACACACAGGGACATCAATCAGATTGTTACAGAAATGAAAACCTCCTATTTGAGAAATTGGTGAAATGAAACGAAAACACAGAATAAATGAAGTTGCTAGACCACACAAACAGAGCCCTGATTAATCTGAATAAAACACACAGATGGGCCCCTGACAAGCACAACACACTTCAACACAGCACTGCCCATAAATTACAACCTGTATCAATGAATTCCTTTCAAGTACATCCAGTCCAATCCTTCCTGATATACATTTATGAACCAATTAAACGAGATCTATCATAAAGCAAAAGGGAAAACTGTTCTGATTGGAAACCTAAAAAAAAAAAGGAGAAAATGGTTTGATGCCGAACGTAAATCTCATGAGAGAAACAAAATGTAAGATCTTTCTCAAATAGAAAACATCGCCAACCACAGAGACGTTGGGCAACAACAATACAAACTAAACCTAATATGGAAGAAACTGAAGCATTCTGAGAACTCTGAGAGAGACGGAATTGATGGAAACCAGTTCTGGGAGATATGGAGCTGTCTAAATGGAAAACAGAGGAATGACAACCATTCAAAATGGAGACCTTTGCTAAGATCACATTGAAAGTCTCTGTGGAAAAATACCATCAAAATACCTTATTTTAACCTTGCAAGAAAAGCTCCCTAGAACACACAATTGAAAACAACCAGAACCCAATTGACTACCAGATGACACAGGTTGAACTTAGTCTTATAGAGTCTTAAAAAAAATAGTCTTAAAATAATCTTAAACCTGGAGAAGGAACAGTAAACCACTGTTCCTGATTCCACTCGTTCGCAAAGAAGCCGGCGTGATTTAAAAACAGCCAGATCAAGAATGTAAGCGTTCTGAGCTTTGATCAATGCTGAAAGCAATATTCAGATGTTGACCCATAATAGATTATTATTTTTCAGGATCAGGAATGAAACGCTGAAACACTCTTGAGCTGCAGGATGCCTTATTAAAACTGGCAGTCTGACAGACTAATCTGGGTTTGGCGGATGCCAGAAGTATAGTGCCATCTGTAAAGTCTGGTGGAGGAGGAATAATGGTCTGGGGCTGTTTTTCATGGTTCAGGCCCCTTAGTTCCAGTGAAGGGAAATCTTAACAGCATACAATAACATTCTCTTTTCTCTGTATACAGATAAATTATGTTACAATGATGTCACTCTTGCTGCTGGTGATTCTCTGATCCACCTCTACGCAGACGACACCGTTCTGTATACTTCTGGCCCTTCTTTGGACACTGTGCTAACTAACCTCCAAACGAGCTTCAATGCCATACAACACTCCTTCCGTGGCCTCCAACTGCCCTTAAATGCAAGTAAAACTAAATGCATGCTCTTCAACCGATCGCTACCAGCACCTGCCCACCCGTTCAACATCACTACTCTGGACGGTTCTGACTTATGTGGACATTCTGACTTACTGAATATGTGGACAACTACAAATACTTAGATGTCTGGTTAGACTGTAAACTCTCCTTCCAGACTCACATTCAGCATCTCCCTTTCCTGTTTCAGCATGACAATGCCCAGTTTGGGGATGACCCTTTCCTGTTTCAGCATGACAATGCCCAGTTTGAGGACGGCCCTTTCCTGTTTCAGCATGACAATGCCCAGTTTGAGGAAGGCCCTTTCCTGTTTCAGCATGACAATGCCCAGTTTGGGGACGGCCCTTTCCTGTTTCAGCATGACAATGCCCAGTTTGGGGATGGCCCTTTCCTGTTTCAGCATGACAATGCCCAGTTTAAGGATGGCCCTTTCCTGTTTCAGCATGACAATGCCCAGTTTGGGGACGGCCCTTTCCTGTTTCAGCATGACAATGCCCAGTTTGAGGAAGGCCCTTTCCTGTTTCAGCATGACAATGCCCAGTTTGGGGACGGCCCTTTCCTGTTTCAGCATGACAATGCCCAGTTTGGGGACGGCCCTTTCCTGTTTCAGCATGACAATGCCCAGTTTGGGGACGGCCCTTTCCTGTTTCAGCATGACAATGCCCAGTTTGGGGACGGCCCTTTCCTGTTTCTGTTATGGTGAGTGAATGAGGACCCAAAAGCGAACTAACTTAAACAGAGCTTCTTTAATAACCAAACATAGGTAGGCTCAGATAGACCGGCAGATTCCGACAGGACAGGACAAGGTTACAGCAAACATGACGATAGTCTGGCTCAGGCATGAAACACAACAAACAAGAATCCGACAAGGACAGGAACAGAAACAGAGAGAGATATAGGGACCTAATCAGAGGGAAAAAGGGAACAGGTGGGAGACGGGGTGAATGGGTAGTTAGAGGAGACAAGGAACAGCTGGGGGAAAGCGGGGGAGAAAAGGTAACCTAACAACGACCAGCAGAGGGAGACAGGGTGAAGGGAAAGGACGGAGACAAGACACAACATGACAGTACATGACAGTACCCCCCCACTCACCGAGCGCCTCCTGGCGCACTCGAGGAGGAAACCTGGCGGCAACGGAGGAAATCCTCGATCAGCGCACGGTCCAGCACGTCCCGAGAGGGAACCCAACTCCTCTCCTCAGGACCGTACCCCTCCCAATCTACGAGGTACTGGTGACCACGGCCCCGAGGACGCATGTCCAAAATCCTGCGGACCCTGTAGATGGGTGCGCCCTCGACAAGGATGGGGGGGGGGGGGGAAGACGAGCGGGGGCGCGAAGGACGGGCTTGATGCAGGAGACATGGAAGACCGGGTGGACGCGACGAAGGTATCGCGGAAGAAGAAGTCGAACTGCGACAGGATTAATGACCCGAGAAATACGGAACGGACCAATGAACCGCGGGGTCAACTTGCGAGAAGCCGTCTTAAGGGGAAGGTTCTGAGTGGAGAGCCAAACTCTCTGACCGCGACAATATCTAGGACTCTTGGTTCTACGCTTATTAGCAGCCCTCACAGTCTGCGTCCTATAACGGCAAAGTGCAGACCTGACCCTCTTCCAGGTGCGCTCGCAACGTTGGACAAAAGCCTGAGCGGAGGGGACGCTGGACTCGGCGAACTGAGATGAGAACAGCGGAGGCTGGTACCCGAGGCTACTCTGAAAAGGAGATAGCCCGGTCGCAGACGAAGGAAGCGAGTTGTGGGCGTATTCTGCCCAGGGGAGCTGTTCTGACCAAGACGCAGGGTTACGAAAAGAAAGACTGCGTAAGATGCGACCAATAGTCTGATTGGCCCGTTCTGCTTGACCGTTAGACTGGGGGTGAAAGCCGGAAGAGAGACTGACGGAAGCCCCAATCAAACGGCAAAACTCCCTCCAAAATTGAGACGTGAATTGCGGACCTCTGTCCGAAACGACGTCTGACGGAAGGCCATGAATTCTGAAAACATTCTCAATGATGATTTGTGCCGTCTCTTTAGCAGAAGGAAGCTTAGCAAGGGGAATGAAATGAGCCGCCTTAGAGAACCTATCGACAACCGTAAGAATAACAGTCTTCCCCGCTGACGAAGGCAGTCCGGTGACAAAATCTAAGGCGATGTGAGACCACGGTCGAGAGGGAATAGGAAGCGGCCTGAGACGGCCGGCAGGAGGAGAGTTACCGGACTTAGTCTGCGCGCAGACCGAACAAGCAGCCACGAAACGACGCGTGTCATGCTCCCGGGTGGGCCACCAAAAACGCTGGCGAATGGAAGCAAGCGTACCCCGAACGCCAGGGTGGCCGGCTAACTTGGCAGAGTGAGCCCACTGAAGAACGGCCAGACGAGTAGGAACGGGAACGAAAAGAAGGTTCCTAGGACAAGCGCGCGGCGACGGAGTGTGAGTGAGCGCTTGTTTTACCTGCCTCTCAATTCCCCAGACAGTCAACCCGACAACACGCCCCTCAGGGAGAATCCCCTCGGGGTCAGTGGAGGCTACTGAAGAACTGAAGAGACGAGACAAAGCATCAGGCTTGGTGTTCTTAGAGCCCGGACGATAAGAAATCACGAACTCGAAACGAGCGAAAAACAGCGCCCAACGCGCCTGACGCGCATTAAGTCGTTTGGCAGAACGGATGTACTCAAGGTTCCTATGGTCAGTCCAAACGACAAAAGGAACGGTCGCCCCCTCCAACCACTGTCGCCATTCGCCTAGGGCTAACCGGATGGCGAGCAGTTCGCGGTTACCCACATCATAGTTACGTTCCGACGGCGACAGGCGATGAGAAAAATACGCGCATGGGTGGACCTTGTCGTCAGAGAGGGAGCGCTGAGAAAGGATGGCTCCCACGCCCACCTCTGACGCGTCAACCTCGACAACGAACTGTCTAGAGACGTCAGGTGTAACAAGGATAGGAGCGGATGTAAAACGATTCTTGAGGAGATCAAAAGCTCCCTGGGCGGAAACGGACCACTTAAAGCACGTCTTGACAGAAGTAAGGGCTGTGAGAGGAGCTGCCACCTGACCGAAATTACGGATGAAACGACGATAGAAGTTCGCGAAGCCGAGAAAGCGCTGCAGCTCGACGCGTGACTTAGGGACGGGCCAATCAATGACAGCTTGGACCTTAGCGGGATCCATCTTAATGCCTTCAGCGGAAATAACAGAACCGAGAAATGTGACGGAGGAGGCATGAAAAGTGCACTTCTCAGCCTTCACAAAAAGACAATTCTCTAAAAGGCGCTGGAGGACACGTCGAACGTGCTGAACATGAATCTGGAGTGACGGTGAAAAAATCAGGATATCGTCAAGGTAAACGAAAACAAAGATGTTCAGCATGTCTCTCAGGACATCATTGACTAATGCCTGAAAGACAGCTGGAGCGTTAGCGAGGCCGAAAGGAAGAACCCGGTATTCAAAGTGCCCTAACGGAGTGTTAAACGCCGTCTTCCACTCGTCCCCCTCCCTGATGCGCACGAGATGGTAAGCGTTACGAAGGTCCAACTTAGTGAAAAACCTGGCTCCCTGCAGGATCTCGAAGGCTGAAGACATAAGAGGAAGCGGATAACGATTCTTCACTGTTATGTCATTCAGCCCTCGATAATCTATGCAGGGGCGCAGAGACCCGTCCTTCTTCTTGACAAAAAAAACCCCCGCTCCGGCGGGAGAGGAGGAGGGGACTATGGTACCGGCGTCAAGAGCTACAGACAAATAATCTTCGAGAGCCTTACGTTCGGGAGCCGACAGAGAGTATAGTCTACCCCGGGGGGGGGGGTGGTTCCCGGAAGGAGATCAATACTACAATCATACGACCGGTGTGGAGGAAGAGAGGTGGCCCTGGACCGACTGAACACCGTGCGCAGATCGTGATATTCCTCCGGCACCCCTGTCAAATCACCAGGCTCCTCCTGTGAAGAAGAGACAGAGGAAACAGGAGGGATAGCAGACATTAAACATTTCACATGACAAGAGACGTTCCAGGAGAGGATAGAATTACTAGACCAATTAATGGAAGGATTATGACAAACTAGCCAGGGATGGCCCAAAACAACAGGTGTAAAAGGTGAACGAAAAATTAAAAAAGAAATGGTTTCACTATGATTACCAGAAACAGTGAGGGTTAAAGGTAGCGTCTCACGCTGAATCCTGGGGAGAGGACTACCATCCAGGGCGAACAAGGCCGTGGGCTCCTTTAACTGTCTGAGAGGAATGTCATGTTCCCGAGCCCAGGTCTCGTCCATAAAACAGCCCTCCGCCCCAGAGTCTATTAAGGCACTGCAGGAAGCTGACGAACCGGTCCAGCGTAGATGGACCGACAAGGTAGTGCAGGATCTTGAAGGAGAGACAGGAGTAGTAGCGCTCACCAGTAGCCCTCCGCTTACTGACGAGCTCTGGCCTTTTACTGGACATGAAGTGACAAAATGACCAGCGGAACCGCAATAGAGACAGAGGCGGTTGGTGATTCTCCGTTCCCTCTCCTTAGTCGAGATGCGGATACCTCCCAGCTGCATGGGCTCAGCACCCGAGCCGGCAGAGGAAGATGGTAGTGATGCGGAGAGGGGAGCGACGGAGAGCGCGAGCTCCTTTCCACGAGCTCGGTGACGAAGATCAACCCGTCGCTCAATGCGAATAGCGAGTTCAATCAAGGAATCCACGCTGGAAGGAACCTCCCGGGAGAGAATCTCATCCTTTACCTCTGCACGGAGACCCTCCAGAAGACGAGCGAGCAAGGCCGGCTCGTTCCAGCCACTGGAGACAGCAAGAGTGCGAAACTCAATAGAGTAGTCTGTTATGGATCGATTGCCTTGACATAGGGAAGACAGGGCCCTGGAAGCCTCCTCCCCAAAAACAGATCGATCAAAAACCCGTATCATCTCCTCCTTAAAGTCCTGATACTGGTTAGTACACTCAGCCCTTGCCTCCCAGATTGCCGTGCCCCACTCACGAGCCCGTCCAATAAGGAGAGATATGACGTAGGCGACACGAGCAGAGCTCCTGGAGTAAGTGTTGGGCTGGAGAGAAAACACAATATCACACTGGGTGAGGAACGAGCGGCATTCAGTGGGCTCCCCAGAGTAACACGGCGGGTTATTGATTCTGGGCTCCGGAGATTCGAAAACCCTGGAAGTGGCCGGTGGATCGAGGCGGAGATGGTGAACCTGTTCTGTGAGGTTGGAGACTTGGGTGGCCAGGGTCTCAACGGCATGTCGAGCAGCAGACACTTCCTGCTCGTGTCTGCCTAGCATCGCTCCCTGGATCCCGACGGCTGAGTGGAGAGGATCCGAAGTCGCTGGGTCCATTCTTGGTCGGATTCTTCTGTTATGGTGAGTGAATGAGGACCCAAAAGCGAACTAACTTAAACAGAGCTTCTTTAATAACCAAACATAGGTAGGCTCAGATAGACCGGCAGATTCCGACAGGACAGGACAAGGTTACAGCAAACATGACGATAGTCTGGCTCAGGCATGAAACACAACAAACAAGAATCCGACAAGGACAGGAACAGAAACAGAGAGAGATATAGGGACCTAATCAGAGGGAAAAAGGGAACAGGTGGGAGACGGGGTGAATGGGTAGTTAGAGGAGACAAGGAACAGCTGGGGGAAAGCGGGGGAGAAAAGGTAACCTAACAACGACCAGCAGAGGGAGACAGGGTGAAGGGAAAGGACGGAGACAAGACACAACATGACAGTACATGACAGTTTCAGCATGACAATGCCCAGTTTGAGGAAGGCCCTTTCCTGTTTCAGCATGACAATGCCCAGTTTGGGGATGGCCCTTTCCTGTTTCAGCATGACAATGCCCAGTTTGAAGAAGGCCCTTTCCTGTTTCAGCATGACAATGCCCAGTTTGAGGAAGGCCCTTTCCTGTTTCAGCATGACAATGCCCAGTTTGGGGATGGCCCTTTCCTGTTTCAGCATGACAATGCCCAGTTTGGGGACGGCCCTTTCCTGTTTCAGCATGACAATGCCGGGTTGCACAAAGCGAGGTCCATACAGAAATAATTTTTTCACATCAAACAAGAGCTAATAAGAGCTTCATTTTCTAAATGTTTTATTTGTATTTATTTAAACCCTACTTAACTAAGTCAGTTAAGAACAAATTCTTATTTACAATGATGGCCTAGAAAAAGACAAAAGTCCTCCTGTGGGGACGGGGGTCTGGAAGTAAATAAATAAATAAATAAAATGACTATAAATACTAAACCCACATCACAACAAGAGAGACAACACTACATAAAGAGAGAACAAGAACAACAATTTCTTAACAAGAAATGTACACAGCTCAATGACAAAAATAAAGGGAACACTTAAACAACACAATGTAACTCCAAGTCAATCACACTTCTGTGAAATCAAACTGTCCACTTAGGAAGCAACACTGATTGACAATACATTTCACATGCTGTTGTGCAAATGGAATAGACAACAGGTGGAAATTATAGGCAATTAGCAAGACACCCCATAAAGACACCCCATAAAGGAGTGGTTCTGCAGGTGATAACCACAGACCACTTCTCAGTTCCTTTGCTTCCTGGCTGATGTTTTGGTCACTTTTGAATGCTGGAGGTGCTTTTACTCTAGTGGTAGCATGAGACGGAGTCTATAACCCACACAAGTGGCTCAGGTAGTGCAGCTCATCCAGGATGGCACATCAATGCGATCTGTGGCAAGAAGGTTTGCTGTGTCTGTCAGTGTAGTGTCCAGAGCATGGAGGCGCTACCAGGAGACAGGCCAGTACATCAGGAGACGTGGAGGAGGCCGTAGGAGGGCAACGACCCAGCAGCAGGACCGCTACCTCCACCTTTGTGCAAGGAGGAGCAGGAGGAGCACTGCCAGAGCCCTGCAAAATGACCTCTAGCAGGCCACAAATGTGCATGTGTCTGCTCAAACGGTCAGAAACAGACTCCATGAGGATGGTATGAGGGCCCAACGTCCACAGGTGGGGGTTGTGCTTACAGCCCAACACCGTGCGGGATGTTTGGCATTTGCCAGAGAACACCAAGATTGGCAAATCGCCACTGGCGCCCTGTGCTCTTCACAGATGAAAGCAGGTTCACACTGAGCACATGTGATAGACATGACAGTCTGGAGACGCCGTGGAGAACGTTCTGCTGCCTGCAACATCCTCCAGCATGACCGGTTTGGCGGTGGGTCAGTCATGGTGTGGGGTGGCATTTCTTTGGGGGGCCGCACAGCCCTCCATGTGCTCGCCAGAGGTAGCCTGACTGCCATTAGGTACCGAGATGAGATCCTCAGACCTCTTGTGAGACTGGTGAGGTTGGCCTTGGGTTCCTCCTAATGCAATACAATGCTAGAACTCATGTGGCTGGAGTGTGTCAGCAGTTCCTGCAAGAGGAAGGCATTGATGCTATGGACTGGCCCGCCCGTTCCCCAGACCTGAATCCAATTGAGCACATCTGGGACATCATGTCTCGCTCCATCCACCAACGCCACGTTGCACCACAGACTGTCCAGGAGTTGGCGGATGTTTTAGTCCAGGTCTGGAAGGAGATCCCTCAGGAGACCATCCGCCACCTCATCAGGAGCATGCCCAGGCGTTGTAGGGAGGTCATACAGGCACGTGGAGGCCACACACACACTGCTGAGCCTCATTTTGACTTGTTTTAAGGACATCACATGAAAGTTGGATCAGCCTGTAGTGTGGTTTTCCACTTTAATTTTGAGTGTGACTCCAAATCCAGACCTCCATGGGTTGATAAATTTGTTTTCCATTGATAATTTTTGTTTGATTTTGTTGTCAGCAAATTCAACTATGTAAAGAAAAAAGTATTTCAAATCAAATCAAATCAAATTGTATTTGTCACATACACATGGGGGATTCACATGGTTAAAGGGGGGATTAATCACATGGTTAAAGGGGGGATTAATCACGTGGTTGAAGGGGGATTAATCACATGGTTGAAGGGGTATTAATCACATGGTTGAAGGGGTATTAATCACATGGTTGAAGGGGGATTAATCACATGGTTAAAGGGGGGATTAATCACGTGGTTGAAGGGGGGATTAATCACATGGTTGAAGGGGTATTAATCACATGGTTGAAGGGGGATTAATCACATGGTTAAAGGGGGGATTAATCACGTGGTTGAAGGGGGGATTAATCACATGGTTGAAGGGAGATTAATCACGTGGTTGAAGGGGGATTAATCACATGGTTGAAGTGGGGATTAATCACATGGTTGAAGGGGGGATAAATCACGTGGTTGAAGGGGGGATTAATCACATGGTTAAAGGGGGGATTAATCACATGGTTGAAGGGGTCTTAATCACATGGTTAAAGGGGGGATTAATCACATGGCTGAAGGGGTATTAATCACATGGTTAAAGGGGGGATTAATCACATGGTTGAAGGGGGGATGAATCACGTGGTTGAAGTGGGATTAATCACATGGTTGAAGGGGGGATTAATCACATGGTTGAAGGGGGGATAAATCACGTGGTTGAAGGGGGGATTAATCACATGGTTAAAGGGGGGATTAATCACATGGTTGAAGGGGTCTTAATCACATGGTTAAAGGGGGGATTAATCACATGGCTGAAGGGGTATTAATCACATGGTTAAAGGGGGGATTAATCACATGGTTGAAGGGGGGATTAATCACATGGTTGAAGGGGGGATTAATCACATGGTTGAAGGGGGGATTAATCACATGGTTAAAGGGGGGATTAATCACGTGGTTGAAGGGGGATTAATAACATGGTTGAAGGGGGGATTAATCACATGGTTGAAGGGGGATTAATCACATGGTTGAAGGGGGGATTAATCACATGGTTGAAGGGGGATTAATCACATGGTTGAAGGGGAATTAATCACATGGTTGAAGGGGGGATTAATCACATGGTTGAAGGGGGTATTAATCACATGGTTGAAGGGGGTATTAATCACATGGTTGAAGGGGGGATTAATCACATGGTTGAAGGGGGGATTAATCACATGGTTGAAGGGGGGATTAATCACATGGTTGAAGGGGGTATTAATCACATGGTTGAAGGGGGTATTAATCACATGGTTGAAGGGGAATTAATCACATGGTTGAAGGGGGGATTAATCACATGGTTGAAGGGGTATTAATCACATGGTTGAAGGGGGATTAATCACATGGTTGAAGGGGGATTAATCACATGGTTGAAGGGGAATTAATCACATGGTTGAAGGGGAATTAATCACATGGTTGAAGGGGGATTAATCACATGGTGGAAGGGGGATTAATCACATGGTTGAAGGGGGATTAATCACATGGTTGAAGGGGGGATTAATCACATGGTTGAAGGGGGGATTAATCACATGGTTGAAGGGGGTATTAATCACATGGTTGAAGGGGAATTAATCACATGGTTGAAGGGGGGATTAATCACATGGTTGAAGGGGGGATTAATCACATGGTTGAAGGGGGGATTAATCACATGGTTGAAGGGGGGATTAATCACATGGTTGAAGGGGTTATTAATCACATGGTTGAAGGAAAATTAATCACATGGTTGAAGGGGGGATTAATCACATGGTTGAAGGGGTATTAATCACATGGTTGAAGGGGGGATTAATCACATGATTGAAGGGGGGATTAATCACATGGTTGAAGGGGTATTAATCACATGGTTGAAGGGGTATTAATCACATGGTTGAAGGGGGTATTAATCACATAGTTGAAGGGGGTATTAATCACATGGTTGAAGGGGGTATTAATCACATGGTTGAAGGGGGATTAATCACATGGTTGAAGGGGTATTAATCACATGGTTGAAGGGGTATTAATCACATGGTTGAAGGGGGATTAATCACATGGTTGAAGGGGTATTAATCACATGGTTGAAGGGGTTGTTGTAAATAAAGATGGATGCTTCTCTGTTGCACTCATCAAAACCCAGCCAGAAGCCACAGGAGGAGAAGGGGAATCTAATTGTTCCCTCGTTCCCTGAAGGAGCAGGCGGCTTATGTCTCATTGACTCTGTAACCTGGAGTCTTCTAACTAATAAAGGCTTGACTTTAAAACTCCTTTTTGCATAAAATTGCATCTTTGAAATCACACGCCTGCAGTTTCCCACCTGGAGATTATCATTCATTCTCCCAGTAGTTCATTTGATTTAATCAATTTTCTATGGAGAAAATGTGCACGGTCAAATAAAGGTTAAATCAAATTTAAATAAAATAGTGATATGGTGTAGTGATTCCTGTGGCCCTCTAGCGACACCCTGTGGCGATCCTGAGTACTACACCAACACTTCAACAGAACAGTTCTCTCCATTGGCTGGCTGGTAAATGGCACCCTATCCCCTATGAAGTGTACAACTTTTAACCTGGCCCAATAGGAAATAGGATGCCATTTGGGAAGCAATGCACTGTTTCTAATCTTACGTCATTGTTCCAGTCCTGAAAAAACTAAAGGTGTCCTGAACAACTACAGGCCTGTAACGTTCCCCTTGGTCATCATGCAAATCTTTGAAAGCCTTGTTCTGTCCCAAACCATCACTAACGCCTCCCTACAGAACTAATAGGTTCTGTCCAAAACTATCACTAACGCCTCCCTACAGAGCTAACAGGTTCTGTCCCAAACCATCACTGACGCCTCCCTACAGAGCTAACAGGTTTTGTCCCAAACCATCACTGTCACCTCCCTACAGAGCTAACAGGTTCTGTCCCAAACCATCACTGTCACCTCCCTACAGAGCTAACAGGTACTGTCCCAAACCATCACTGATGCCATCCTACAGAGCTAACAGGTTCTGTCCCAAACCATCACTAACGCCTCCCTACAGAGCTAACAGGTTCTGTCCCAAACCATCACTGACGCCTCCCTACAGAGCTAACAGGTTCTGTCCCAAACCATCACTGTCACCTCCCTACAGAGCTAACAGGTTCTGTCCCAAACCATCACTGATGCCTCCCTACAGAGCTAACAGGTTCTGTCCCAAACCATCACTGTCACCTCCCTACAGAGCTAACAGGTCCTGTCCCAAACCATCACTGTCACCTCCCTACAGAGCTAACAGGTTCTGTCCCAAACCATCACTGATGCCTCCCTACAGAGCTAACAGGTTCTGTCCCAAACCATCACTGTCACCTCCCTACAGAGCTAACAGGTTCTGTCCCAAACCATCACTGTCACCTCCCTACAGAGCTAACAGGTTCTGTCCCAAACCATCACTAACGCCTCCCTACAGAGCTAACAGGTTCTGTCCCAAACCATCACTGATGCCTCCCTACAGAGCTAACAGGTTCTGTCCCAAACCATCACTGATGCCTCCCTACAGAGCTAACAGGTTCTGTCCCAAACCATCACTGTCATCTCCCTACAGAGCTAACAGGTTCTGTCCCAAACCATCACTGATGCCTCCCTACAGAGCTAACAGGTTCTGTCCCAAACCATCACCATAGTTATCAGCTAAGTCAGTAGGCCTGTTTCCCTCTACATAGTAGTTATAGTTATCAGCTAAGTCAGTAGACCTGTTTCCCCTCTACATAGTAGTTATAGTTATCAGCTAAGTCAGTAGGCCTGTTTCCCTCTACATAGTAGTTATAGTTATAGTTATCAGCTAAGTCAGTAGGCCTGTTTCCCTCTACATAGTAGTTATAGTTATAGTTATCAGCTAAGTCAGTAGGCCTGTTTCCCTCTACATAGTAGTTATAGTTATCAGCTAAGTCAGTAGGCCTGTTTCCCTCTACATAGTAGTTATAGTTATAGTTATCAGCTAAGTCAGTGGTAGTAGGAAAAAAACAAGGTTAAATGAATAGAACAGACATACCAGGCGAATAAGGACAGTCATGTGACTTTATTAGAACAGACATACCAGGTGAAGACGGTCATGTGACTTTAATAGAACAGACATACCAGGTGAAGATGGTCATGTGACTTTAATAGAACAAACATACCAGGCGAAGACGGTCATGTGACTTTAATAGAACAGACATACCAGGCGAATAAGGACAGTCATGTGACTTTATTAGAACAGACATACCAGGCGAAGACGGTCATGTGACTTTATTAGAACCGACTTACCAGGCGAATAAGGACAGTCATGTGACTTTAATAGAACAGACATACCAGGTGAAGACGGTCATGTGACTTTAATAGAACAGACATACCAGGTGAATAAGGACAGTCATGTGACTTTATTAGAACAGACATACCAGGCGAATAAGGACAGTCATGTGACTTTATTAGAACAGACATACCAGGCGAAGACGGTCATGTGACTTTATTAGAACAGACATACCAGGCGAAGACGGTCATGTGACTTTAATAGAACAGTAAATGTAGAAGGAAACTGGAAATACAACATCTCATTGTAAACAATGACTAAGACAATAATATATGACATTTAGCAGGCGCTTTCTTTTCATAGTGATTTACATGTCACGTGTGCAGACAATTGTAATTTCATACATATCATAATTCACCACACAAGTTAGTCAAGGAGAAGGAGAGAGTGGAAAGTGAAAGGACATCACTGGAGTTGTCCAGAGAGCAGAAACAGATCTGGGATCAGGCTAGAGTGGTATCTTCAATGCACAACAACAGTTCCTCTTGGAGGAATACAGAGAACAGAGATCACTAGAGATCTCACAGGTCCCTATAGAGATGACTACTAGTTTTGACCAGTCTGGCACCCTAATCCCTATGTAGTGCACTAGTTTTGACCAGTCTGGCACCCTAATCCCTATGTAGTGCACTAGTTTTGACCAGTCTGGCACCCTAATCCCTATGTAGTGCACTAGTTTTGACCAGTCTGGCACCCTAATACCTATGTAGTGCACTAGTTTTGACCAGTCTGGCACCCTAATCCCTATGTAGTGCACTAGTTTTGACCAGTCTGGCACCCTAATTCCTATGTAGTGCACTAGTTTTGACCAGTCTGGCACCCTAATCCCTATGTAGTGCACTAGTTTTGACCAGTCTGGCACCCTAATCCCTATGTAGTGCACTAGTTTTGACCAGTCTGGCACCCTAATACCTATGTAGTACACTAGTTTTGACCAGTCTGGCACCCTAATCCCTATATAGTGTACTAGTTTTGACCAGTATGGCACCCTAATGCCTACGTAGTGCACTACTTCAGAATAAAGCCCCTATGGTACCTGGTCAAAGCTAGTGCACTGTAGAAGGTGCCATTTCAGACACAGGCGTCATGTTCAGGTTGTTTTCAGGTGAGGTTACTTTTTATTTACCTTTATTTATTTAACTGGGCAAGTCAATTGAGACACAAATTCTTATTTACAATGACGGTCTAAACCGGCCAAACCCGGACGACGCTGGGCCAATTGTGCACCGCCTTAAGGGACTCCCAATCACGGCCAGTTGTGATACAGCCTGTATTCGAACCAGGGTGTCTGTAGTGACGTCTCTAGCACTGAGATGCAGTGCCTTAGACCGCTGAACCACTATGGAAGCTCAAACTATACTAGTATATATGATTCCTGCGTGATTGTGATTTCTAATCAGTTGCATTACTGGTGAATACATTGAATACATCCAAAATGGCACCCTTTTCCTTATATAGTGCCAGACTGGTCAAAACGAGTGCACTTTACAGGGAATAGGGTGCCAGACTGGTCAAAACGAGTGCACTTTATAGGGAATAGGGTGCCAGACTGGTCAAAACGAGTGCACTTTACAGGGAATAGGGTGCCAGACTGGTCAAAACGAGTGCACTTTACAGGGAATAGGGTGCCATACTGGTCAAAACGAGTGCACTTTACAGGGAATAGGGTGCCAGACTGGTCAAAACGAGTGCACTTTATAGGGAATAGGGTGCCATACTGGTCAAAACGAGTGCACTTTATAGGGAATAGGGTGCCATACTGGTCAAAACGAGTGCACTTTACAGGGAATAGGGTGCCAGACTGGTCAAAACGAGTGCACTTTACAGGGAATAGGGTGCCAGACTGGTCAAAACGAGTGCACTTTATAGGGAATAGGGTGCCATACTGGTCAAAACGAGTGCACTTTATAGAGAATAGGGTGCCGTACTGGTCAAAACGAGTGCACTTTATAGGGAATAGGGTGCCATACTGGTCAAAACGAGTGCACTTTATAGGGAATAGGGTGCCATACTGGTCAAAACGAGTGCACTTTATAGGGAATAGGGTGCCGTACTGGTCAAAACGAGTGCACTTTATAGGGAATAGGGTGCCATACTGGTCAAAACAAGTGCACTTTATAGGGAATAGGGTGCCAGACTGGTCAAAACGAGTGCACTTTATAGGGAATAGGGTGCCATACTGGTCAAAACGAGTGCACTTTATAGAGAATAGGGTGCCATACTGGTCAAAACGAGTGCACTTTACAGGGAATAGGGTGCCGTACTGGTCAAAACGAGTGCACTTTACAGGGAATAGGGTGCCATACTGGTCAAAACGAGTGCACTTTATAGGGAATAGGGTGCCATTTCAGAAGCAGGTGTCCAGGTGTCTTAACTGCTGTGTATTTGTGTTTCCTATGTTTTGACTGGCCGGTTGTCATATATTCTGTTGTTGTTGTTGTTGTTGTTGTTGTTGTTGTTGTTGTTGTTGTTTACAGACGTTTTCTCGGACAGCTAAAATCTATGACCATAATCAATACATGTCAGAATATTTCTATAAATTACATTCTCGGATTCAACATGTTCTTTAGACGATGTAGCAAGGTGGTATACACCACAGGGTCATGTTCTTTAGACGATGTAGCAAGGTGGTATACACCACAGGGACATGTTCTTTAGACGATGTAGCAAGGTGGTATACACCACAGGGACATGTTCTTTAGACGATGTAGCAAGGTGGTATACACCACAGGGACATGTTCTTTAGACGTTGTAGCAAGGTGGTATACACCACAGGGACATGTTCTTTAGACGATGTAGCAAGGTGGTATACACCACAGGGACATGTTCTTTAGACGATGTAGCAAGGTGGTATACACCACAGGGACATGCTCTTTAGACGATGTAGCAAGGTGGTATACACCACAGGGTCATGTTCTTTAGACGATGTAGCAAGGTGGTATACACCACAGGGACATGTTATTTAGATGATGTAGCAAGGTGGTATACAGGGACATGTTCTTTAGACGATGTAGCAAGGTGGTATACACCACAGGGACATGTTCTTTAGATGATGTAGCAAGGTGGTATACACCACAGGGTCATGTTCTTTAGGCGATGTAGCAAGGTGGTATACAGGGACATGTTCTTTAGACGATGTAGCAAGGTGGTATACACCACAGGGTCATGTTCTTTAGACGATGTAGCAAGGTGGTATACACCACAGGGTCATGTTCTTTAGACGATGTAGCAAGGTGGTATACACCACAGGGACATGTTCTTTAGACGATGTAGCAAGGTGGTATACACCACAGGGTCATGTTCTTTAGACGATGTAGCAAGGTGGTATACACCACAGGGTCATGTTCTTTAGACGATGTAGCAAGGTGGTATACACCACAGGGACATGTTCTTTAGACGATGTAGCAAGGTGGTATACACCACAGGGACATGCTCTTTAGACGATGTAGCAAGGTGGTATACACCACAGGGTCATGTTCTTTAGACGATGTAGCAAGGTGGTATACACCACAGGGACATGTTCTTTAGATGATGTAGCAAGGTGGT
This sequence comes from Oncorhynchus mykiss, assembly GCF_057628025.1. NCBI lineage: Eukaryota > Metazoa > Chordata > Actinopteri > Salmoniformes > Salmonidae > Oncorhynchus > Oncorhynchus mykiss. The sequence goes on along the minus strand of NC_143023.1, from coordinate 101,971,844 downwards.
ATACAGGGACATGTTCTTTAGACGATGTAGCAAGGTGGTATACACCACAGGGACATGTTCTTTAGATGATGTAGCAAGGTGGTATACACCACAGGGTCATGTTCTTTAGGCGATGTAGCAAGGTGGTATACAGGGACATGTTCTTTAGACGATGTAGCAAGGTGGTATACACCACAGGGTCATGTTCTTTAGACGATGTAGCAAGGTGGTATACACCACAGGGTCATGTTCTTTAGACGATGTAGCAAGGTGGTATACACCACAGGGACATGTTCTTTAGACGATGTAGCAAGGTGGTATACACCACAGGGTCATGTTCTTTAGACGATGTAGCAAGGTGGTATACACCACAGGGTCATGTTCTTTAGACGATGTAGCAAGGTGGTATACACCACAGGGTCATGTTCTTTAGACGATGTAGCAAGGTGGTATACACCACAGGGTCATGTTCTTTAGACGATGTAGCAAGGTGGTGTACACCACAGGGTCATGTTCTTTAGACGATGTAGCAAGGTGGTATACACCACAGACACATGTTTTTTAGACGATGTAGCAAGGTGGTATACACCACAGGGACATGTTCTTTAGACGATGTAGCAAGGTGGTATACACCACAGGGACATGTTCTTTAGACGATGTAGCAAGGTGGTATACACCACAGGGACTTGGTAGCCATAGAACGTTGTGATCCTCTAAGAACTAGAACAAGGTGTTCTCATTCCAATTCTACTGTTCCAACAGCAAGGTCCTTTCAGTGGAACCCCATTGGCTGTGTTGTCTAGTGCTTCAGTGATAGGAAAGGTTTTTCTGTGGAACCCCATTGGCTGTGTTGTCTAGTGCTTCAGTGATAGGAAGGGTTTTTCAGTGGAACCCCATTGGCTGTGTTGTCTAGTGCTTCAGTGATAGGAAGGGTTTTTCAGTGATTTTGTGCCTAATCTTTATTTGTGCTTTTATAATTGTATTTTTGGTGTTAAGATAGATCCTCCTCGCCCCCCTGAGATACACATGACGCAGACGGACAGATGACGGAGGCGTGTGATAGATAGAAGAAGAGAAAGGAGAGAGAGTGGGACTGACATCAAAGAGAAATAACATCACAAGGTGTCACACTAACTAACTAACTAACTAAACTAAGCAATGACTACGTCATTACTAACTACAGCATTACTTCACAGCCAAACCAGACACACACACACACACACACACACACACAACCAAACCGACCAGATCAACACAGTCAGGAAAAAAACTGAATGAAAATGACTTCATTGTTCAGCATGTTCAAGATTAAAACCGTAAAGACAAGGAAAATCATACAAGGGTAAACAATAACAAAATAACAATAACAAAAACACAATAATAACAAGCATTTGAAATTAACAAAGATATTATCATACGAGATGAGTTGGCAGTTGGAATGTTTGAAGAATAAACAACATGAATAAAATAACAGGTAAGATCACATACAATAGGCCTTTTGTCTTTCCTGTCTGTCTGCCTTCCAAATGGCACCCTATTCCCTATATAGTACACTACTTTAGATCTGGGCCCTATATAACCCTATTCCCTATATAGTGCACTACTTTAGACCAGAGCCCTATAGAACCCTATTCCATATATAGTACACTACTTTAGACCAGAGCCCTATAGAACCCTATTCCCTATATAGTGTACTACTTTAGACCAGAGCCCTATAGAACCCTATTCCATATATAGTACACTACTTTAGACCAGAGCCTATAGAACCATGTTCCCTTTACAGTGCACCACTGGTCAAAAGTAGTGCCCTATATAGGGAATAAGGTGCCTTTGGGGACATACTCTCTGATCTCTGATCATGGCAGGGGGTCCGAGGTCTACTATTTCTATCCCCTAGCCCTATCCCCTAGCCCTACCCCCTATCCATATCCCCTATTCATATCCCCTATCCTAACCCTATCCCCTAACCCTATCCCCTAGGCCTAGGGGTTTGTTTGGGATTCAAAGAATGATAACTGCCCTAGCTATCTGACCTCTAGGCTAGAACTGATCATTAAGACATGGATGTAATGATAGTATGACCAGGTCATTACTATCGCCACTGTGCAAGTCACAAGTCATTCTGAAAACAAAGATGAAATTCTAAAATCATGTTGCTTTCCGACTACGACAGTAATGCATTTATTAATTTGAGTTACTGAATAGATTCAAGTATGTTTTTTTTGGTTGGCTACACGCGTTAGCTACGCGTGTTAGCTACGTGTGTTAGCTACGTGTTAGCTACGTGTTAGCTACGTGTATTAGCTACGCGTGTTAGCTACGTGTGTTAGCTACGTGTTAGCTACGTGTTAGCTACGTGTATTAGCTACGCGTGTTAGCTACGTGTGTTAGCTACGTGTTAGCTACGTGTTAGCTACGTGTGTTAGCTACGTGTGTTAGCTACGTGTTAGCTACGTGTTAGCTACGTGTGTTAGCTACATGTTAGCTACGTGTTAGCTACGCGTTAGCTACACGTGTTAGCTACGTGTGTTAGCTACGTGTTAGCTACGTGTTAGCTACGTGTTAGCTACGTGTGTTAGCTACGTGTTAGCTACGTGTGTTAGCTACGTGTGTTAGCTACATGTTAGCTACGTGTTAGCTACGTGTGTTAGCTACGTGTGTTAGCTACGTGTTAGCTACATGTTAGCTACGTGTGTTAGCTACGTGTTAGCTACATGTTAGCTACGTGTGTTTGCTACGTGTGTTAGCTACGTGTGTTAGCTACGTGTGTTAGCTACGTGTTAGCTACGTGCGTTAGGTACGTGTTAGCTACGTGCGTTAGGTACGTGTTAGCTACGTGTTAGCTACGTTTCTCTACTATTTTGAGCAACAACAAAAAATAATCAAGAAATAAATTGTGTTGCAATACAAAATTATGACATAAATTCATAATTATCATCACATTGTTTATTCTAAGCTAATTTTCCTGGTGGCATAGTGGGTTTAACACGGTGTGTATTTGGTCGTAAAGGACAAGATGTCATCGAGCAACAATAGGATTGTATCTCATTGCATACAGTTTTCGAGTATGAAGATAAACCACTCAAATTATAGCTTTTTTTTTTGCATTAAAATGACATGAATTCCTTCAATGGAATATTTCCACAATATTATGATAGAAATAATAATGAAAACAACAACAATATGGATTGAGAGAAGGGGGGCTGGAGAGGTAGGTGTGTAAATAAAGCTGGTAAAATGTGCAATAAAAGGATATAAGATATAAGGAAATGTTCATATCATCTGCGATATACTGAGGTGGACACAACACATACATACAGATATATATATATATATATAGAAAGGAATATTGATAAGCGTTATAGATCTGTTATCTCCCAACACATGATAGATCTCAGTTATCTCCCAACACATGATAGATCTCAGTTATCTCCCAACACATGATAGATCTCAGTTATCTCCCAACACATGATAGTTCTCAGTTATCCCCCAACACATGATAGTTCTCAGTTATCTCCCAACACATGATCGTTCTCAGTTATCTCCCAACACATGATAGATCTCAGTTATCTCCCAACACGTGATAGATCTCAGTTATCTCCCAACACGTGATAGATCTCAGTTATCTTCCAACACATGATAGTTCTCGGTTATCTCCCAACACATGATAGTTCTCAGTTATCTCCCAACACATGATAGATCTCAGTTATCTCCCAACACATAATAGATCTCAGTTATCTCCCAACACATGATAGATCTCAGTTATCTCCCAACACATGATAGATCTCAGTTATCTCCCAACACATGATAGATCTCAGTTATCTCTCAACACATGATAGATCTCAGTTATCTCTCAACACATGATAGATCTCAGTTATCTCCCAACACATGATAGATCTCAGTTATCTCGCAACACATGATAGATCTCAGTTATCTCCCAACACATGATAGAGCTCAGTTATCTCGCAATATGTCATGACAATAATAATAAAACACTGAAGAGCTGAGTTGCACGTTAACAGTGGATCCTTCCCAAACGGCAAATGTAGGTCAAAAGTAGTGCACTATGTAGGGAATAGTGTGCCAATAGGGAATGAACCAGTACAACTGAAGAGCTGCATCAGTCTGGCAAGATCAACTCATGGACGGCTCACAAATTCCTCCAGCTAAATCAAGACAAGGCCGAGGTACTTATTGTTGGATCTAAAGCACAGACAGAGAATCTGGACGCACATTTTAAATCACGGGTAATAAAGATAAAACACCAGGTAAAAAACCCTAGTTGTTATTTTAGATTCTGAACTCAACTTCTAATCACACAATCAGGAATGTGAACAAGATAGCTTTTGACCACCTGAGGAACATTGCCAAGGTGTGGCCGTTTCTCTCTCAGGCTGAAACAGAGAGACTCGTCGCTTTTATTACAAGCAGACTTGATTACTGTAATGCTCCCCTGTCTGGTCTACCCAAGAAAGCCATTGGTCAATTGCAAAACATACAGCTTTTACTTAGTGTGCTTTTTTGTCATTCTTTTATCTTATGTTTGTTGGGTTGTAAATATTTCAGTTTTTATTTTCATTGTTTTTAATTAGTTTTTTCCCCCCTGTGAAGCACATTGCATTGCATTCCATGTCTGAAATGTGCTGTATAAATAAAGCTTGATTTGATTTGAATGGTGTGGCAGGCCTTCCGTGATGTAACAAATGCATTTACAACAAAGCCACACCATGGAAGCTTCAATCCCCAAAGAGCCAAGAGAACAACAAACAAAACATACTCAAGCTAAAGATAGTGTTAGTACACTGAATGACTGAAATAAAACAATTGTTAGTACACTATTGTAGTATAGTACACAATCTTAGTATAATATTTTTAGTACACTATTGAAATCACAACTAGATTGTAATTTTACATGAATTAAAATTGTGTGCCTTTCACCAGTTCTTTACAAGTATCTTTGTGGTAGAAGTGTTCTGATGCCCTGATTTGAATAGTAGAGAAGTAGAGGAAGATTTCATACGTTCTAACTTTTTGTCTAGCTTTTCGGGAAAGTGGTAAAAATGTAAGTTGTTTAAAAAAAGTTAGCATAAAAAGCAGTCGGTGCGGTTCCTCTAACAGCTGTATCTTTAGATTGGTAGAGTTAGTCCTGTTCTGATTTCATATTTAAATAGGAGAGAAACAGGCGAAGATTTCATATGCTCTTAACTTGTTGAAAGTGGCCAAAGTAGCTGATTTCTGTCAAAAGTCCCATTGTTTACATATTGTTTCATTCTTAGAATGTGATGTGCACACCATCAGGGTCCTATTAAATTACTATGTCATAAACCCTCAAGGTTCTAGAATGGAAGGGGAAAATGTCAGCCATATTGGTCAGGGAGAAATCCAAACCAGTCTGATCGGAATGAACGGTAGCAGAGGTATAATCCTGATTTGACTTATACATGAAAATAAAAGTACAGCATGTGATATATGAGAAATTGTGTAATTAAATTATTGTCAAGCTAAAATATTGTCACATGTTATAAATACAGTTTATTCAAGTTTTATACACATTTTCTGTACAAATAGCTTCTAAAATATATGTAAACAGACCATAAATGTCCCCAAGAAAATAATGATAAAGCTGTGAGTGCTATTTAATGATACAATATCAATACTGGTTGCATTTACAACTTGTCTAATTCCTGTCACAGCAGTGGCAAACCATGGTTGACCAACTCCCTGACCAAAATGGCTGACCATTATCCCATCATAAGAAGGTTCATGTCCATTCTAGTATTCTAAATCCTAATTCTATGGTGCACACACCTAGGGGCTCCCGAGTGGCGCAGCGGTCTAAGGCACTGCATCTCACTGCAACTGGTTTGAATCCAGGCTGTATCACATCCGGCCGTGATTGGGTGTCCCATAGGGCGGCGCACAATTGGCCCAGCGTCATCTGGGTTAGGCTGGGGTAGGCCGTTACTGTAAATAAGAATTTGTTCTTAACTGAAGTGCCAAGTTAAATAAAGGTTTAAAAAAAAAATGTAAAAACGACTCTAATTTGACATCTCTGAAAGTTCTGTGACAGTTAATTTAACAGTGGAACGTTACCTTAATAAATGCAGTTGATTGGTAAAAGTTATTCCTGCTCTGTTTTCAGATTTCAATAGCAGAGAAGTAGAGGAACATTTATTTTCAAATTGTTTGTCTATCTTGTTTGGGAAAGATGTCAATCTACACGGTTTAAAGTTTCAATGGCTGTAAGAGGAGTATCTTTCCAAATATTAATAACAACAATAAACAGTTAGAAATCATTCGGACAATAGTAAAAGTGACTTCATCAATTATCACTGATTCTGTTTTTTTTGTATAGAATCTATTGCAGATTAGGTTGGTCTTCAGATATAGTATCAGTACTTTCACTGGCCCAAATGTTCAACACCAAGACCGCTGCCCCCTATAGAGTAAAGAGCACCAGGGACAAGGCAATTAGGGTCCATACAGCTATAAGGTGATTGGCTGGATGGCAATTACAACCAATCACAGGCAGGGATGACTGGGCTGTTCAGGTTAGATCCAATGGGAGTGTTAGTATTGTATAATTGTATATAGTTCACAACTTAAGTTATTCTATGGGTCTTGGCCTGAAACACGTTGAAATATAAATGTAAGATGTCATTTAAGCTCTAATTCATATTATAAACTGTTCGGTTCGAGCTCTGAATGCGGATTGGTTGATAGCCGTGGTAATATCAGACCGTATACCACGGGGTATGACAAAACATTTATTTTCACTGCTCTAGTTACGTTGGTAACCAGTTTATAACAGCAATAAGACGCCTCGGGGGGTTTGTGGTATATGGCCAATATACCACGGCTAAGGGCTGCGTTGCGTGTTGCCTAAGAACAGCCCTCAGCCGTGGTATATTGGCCATGTACCCACAGCTCCTCGGGCCTTACTGCTTAAGTATACTACGTAATAGCTGGTAACAATAATAAGGTATGGAGCATTTTGTTTCTTTAATGAGCATGCTTGGTAAACTGTGAATAGTCTTAACATTGAATAGTCTTAAGTGATCCTTTGTTTTCTTGAACATCAAATCCAGCTTTTTCATTTGGACCAGCCTTCTTTTAAAAAAACATTGTTATATTACTACAAGATAAGTCATTCATATTAAATGTGATTTATAGGCAATAGTTGTCATTCGCATGATCATTCTGACACTATGGAGGTTAACGGAGATAACTACCATGTACTCAGACAATAGATCTACCCTGTAATTCACGGCCCATATCAAAACAAAAATATATGTATATTAAAAAAAAATAAGATAATCATCATCGTTTGAGAACATGGTATTTGTGGCATTAATTCCACTGGAATGTTGCTTTGCCATCAACACATCTCTCTCCTAAGTACTCTTACTACTGTGCTCACAACCATAGCATTCCATTCAACACAACAAGGACAATGGAAGAGGCTGAACACAACGTTGTTGCCTCTAGGGGGTGCTCTTAAGCCAAAAGGGGTCAAAGGAAAAACTATCCTTAATGGGTGGTAGTTATACTTTAACCCGCCGACGACAACGATTGTCGTTCAAACAATCAAAACCTTATTTCATGACGAGAGGTGATCCCAGTGTCTTTCGGTGTGCTGTGCGTGACGTGGTCGTGAGAGAGGGAAAGGCAGAGATCCGATTGGTTGATGTTCTCAGTTGCCAGGCAGGAAGCTGAGGATGTATTCTCCCACCCCGAAGAAGTAGACCACCTGGGCGATACCAAATAAGGGCGCGATGACCAGGGCACGGCAGTATGCCCCCTTCAGGAACGCAGAGGGACCCTCGTTCTTCATGATTTTACTGATGGGAAAGAGGTAAGAAGAGATATGGGCAACACAGAGACAAGATATCAGTGAATAGTATTACCTCGTTACTAATTATGTGTTTAAACTGAATATGGCAGCTGAGTTATCATATAGAGTATAGAATGTATTCATTCTGTATTCAAGTTGTTGTCACCACACCAAAAAGAACAAGAAAAACAGTGAAAAACATAGAAAAACATAGAAAAACATTATAACAGTCTTCTGGTTTTCCCCAAAACCTTCACAATTAAATGTTAACTGACTACAAAGTATTTTTATTTTTTTATTTAACTAGGCAAGTCAGTCACCCCAGTCAAACCCCGGATGACACTGGGCTAATTGTGCGCCGCCCTATGGGATTCCCCATGGATTTGAACCAGGTACTGCAGTGACGCCCCTTGCACTGAGATGCAGTGTCTTAGACCACTGTGCCACTCGGGAGCCCGAAAGAAGCATGTGTCTTCCTTGCAGAATAAAATCCCAATGTTTTCTACCAATCCAGTGGACATTTGCTTTGTAAACTCAATCACATGTGTGCTACAGAAACACCAAACAATAGTGCTAGGTGTCTGTGCTACAGAAACACCAAACAACAGTGCTAGGTGGCTGTACTACAGAAACACAGCTAACCAAACAGTGCTAGGTGGCTGTACTACAGAAACACCACTAACCAAACAACAGTGCTAGGTGGCTGTACTACAGAAACACAGCTAACCAAACAGTGCTAGGTGGCTGTACTATAGAAACACTGCTAACCAAACAACAGTGCTAGGTGGCTGTACTACAGAAACACCACTAACCAAACAACAGTGCTAGGTGGCTGTACTACAGAAACACAGCTAACCAAACAACAGTGCTAGTTGGCTGTACTACAGAAACACCACTAACCAAACAACAGTGCTAGGTGGCTGTACTACAGAAACACCAAACAACAGTGCTAGGTGGCTGTACTACAGAAACACCAAACAACAGTGCTAGGTGGCTGTACTACAGAAACACCACTAACCAAACAGTGCTAGGTGGCTGTACTACAGAAACACCAAACAGTGCTAGGTGGCTGTACTACAGAAACACCAAACAGTGCTAGGTGGCTGTACTACAGAAACACCAAACAACAGTGCTAGGTGGCTGTACTACAGAAACACCAAACAACAGTGCTAGGTGGCTGTACTACAGAAACACAGCTAACCAAACAGTGCTAGGTGGCTGTACTACAGAAACACAGCTAACCAAACAACAGTGCTAGGTGGCTGTACTACAGAAACACCACTAACCAAACAACAGTGCTAGGTGGCTGTACTACAGAAACACCAAACAACAGTGCTAGGTGGCTGTACTACAGAAACACCAAACAACAGTGCTAGGTGGCTGTACTACAGAAACACCACTAACCAAACAGTGCTAGGTGGCTGTACTACAGAAACACCAAACAGTGCTAGGTGGCTGTACTACAGAAACACCAAACAGTGCTAGGTGGCTGTACTACAGAAACACCAAACAGTGCTAAGTGCATGGGCACTTGAATGAAAGGGTAACTACACTCAACAATCTCCTGAAGTGGTAATATGTATTGTACTATACTTAGAACATCCTGTTTTTATCCAAAACAAAAAGTGTGATTTTGAGAGCGAAAACCGGAAACAACGTCAATACCCCACAATCCCCATGTGTTGAGAGTTACCTGATACAGTCAGTCACCCCGCTGTAGGTTTCCTCTGTACTCCCTCTGTTCATAGACTGGATTCTGGTCTTTATCACTGTCAATACACAACAACACCGTGGTAACACTACAACACACACTGATGCAACTAAGAACCTATGATTGGTGTAAGATCCCGGCTAAATACAGACCATTTTAACTTAGAGAGACATAACGTAGCATAATAGTACAACATTCTAGGGTCTTAATAACAAGTTAGAACACATTTGAAAGAAAATCCCCATGTCTCACCGTCTACAGGGTTGACAGCGGCTGTGCTGCCAGCCTATATTACTACAGTATTATTAACTATAATATTATGTCTCACCGTCTACAGGGTTAACAGCCACAGCGGCCGTGCTGCCAGCCTATATTACTACAGTATTATTAACTAGATATTATAATATTATGTCTCACCGTCTACAGGGTTTACAGCGGCCGTGCTGCCAGCCTATATAACTAGATACTGGATACTATAATATTATGTCTCACCATCTACAGGGTTGACAGCCACGGCGGCCGTGCTACCAGCCTATATTACTAGATACTGGATATTATAATATTATGTCTCACCGTCTACAGGGTTGACAGCCACAGCGGCCGTGCTGCCAGCCTATATTACTACAGTATTATTAACTAGATATTATAATATTATGTCTCACCGTCTACAGGGTTTACAGCGGCCGTGCTGCCAGCCTATATAACTACAGTATTATTAACTAGATACTGGATATTATAATATTATGTCTCACCGTCTACAGGGTTTACAGCGGCTGTGCTGCCAGCCTATATTACTATAGTATTATTAACTAGATACTGGATATTATAATATTATGTCTCACCATCTACAGGGTTGACAGCCACGGCGGCCGTGCTGCCAGCCAGACAGCCTGCCAGGAATGAGACATAGAACGGAGCGGGGCCCTCCGCTCCTCTCTTCCCCAGGTCGTTCAGGTTGGCAAACAGAGGGAAGTAGATGATGGAGAACGGAACATCCCTGAGAAGAGAGAAGAGAGGAAGGGAGAAACGAGAGACGAGCAGAGGAGAGTTTTATCATATTGTCATACCTCAGTGTGTGTCGGTGTATCTATGAATGGGCTTTCATTGTATTTCTTTGATTCCTCGATTCCTCGCGTCCTCTTTCCTCGACTCCTCAAAACGTCTTGGAGGAGAAGATCCAAGGTCCCTTAGTCTCTGATCTTTTTCCTCCATACGTTTTGAGAAGGAGACGAGGACGGTAGGAATCCAGAAAATACAATTGAGATAGAGCCAATGAGTCGAGGGTAGTTGGTGGTCAGAACAGTGTCCGTCTGTGGTGCTATGTTGTTTACCTGAGCAGTGTGGCCCCCAGGCCCTTGTACAGCCCAGCGATTCCCTTCTCCTTAAGCAGTTCCCTGGTCAGTTGCATGGCGGTGGGGGACTTGGTCGGCACGGTCCCCGGTACTACCGTCTCTGGCATCAGCTTCCTCTGGGCCTCTGATAGAAGGACAGACAGGTACAGCGTGGGGTTAGAGCTTTTCTGATAGTTGATTTGTTAAGGAAGAATTTTACTATTATTGTAATTAAGATGCACTAACTTTTCTGTTCTGTCTGTGGACAATATAGTATCCATCCACCCACCTACCCACCCACAGACAGTAGAGATGGTAGGATCCTTATGTGGATCCAATATAGAATAGACAGTAGAGATGGTAGGATCTTTATGTGGATCCAATATAGAATAGACAGTGGAGATGGTAGGATCCTTATGTGGATCCAATATAGAATAGACAGTATAGATGGTAGGATCCTTATGTGGATCCAATATAGAATAGACAGTAGAGATGGTAGGATCCTTATGTGGATCCAATATAGAATAGACAGTAGAGATGGTAGGATCCTTATGCGGATCCAATATAGAATAGACAGTAGAGATGGTAGGATCCTTATGTGGATCCAATATAGAATAGACAGTGGAGATGGTAGGATCCTTATGTGGATCCACTATTGACCACACGGGGGAAGAGTTGATCCATATTTCAACACTAGGTCATAGTGACCCTTCCATTTTGCAGCTCCATCTCTCTCTTACCAATCCTCCTCCATCTCTCTAAATATCTTACAGGTTGTTTTTCCATCTTTCTAAATGGTTCTATTCGGTCTGGATCACCGATAGAGAAACGTAGCGGTCGTGTAAATGCCGTCTCCACTAAAGCGCGAACAGTGCCTTTAAATTTAAATCACGCTGTAATACAGGACTTCCTTCCACTCTCTCTAACTGATTCTCCTCTATCAATTCAATTCAATTCAAGGGGCTTTTTTTTTTTTTTTTTTTTTTTTTTTTTTGGCATGGGAAACATGTGTTAACATTGCCAAAGCAAGTGAGGTAGATAATATACAAAAGTGAAATAAACAATAAAAATTAACAGTAAACATTACACATACAGAAATAATAATAACTATCTATCTCTCTTACTGAATCTCCTCTTATCTATCTCTTACTAATTCACCTCTATCTCATACTGAATCTCCTCTATCTATCTCTTACTGTTTGTCCTCTGTCTATCTCATACTGAATCTCATCTATCTATCTCTTACTGTTTGTCCTCTGTCTATCTCATACTGAATCTCATCTATCTATCTCTTACTGTTTGTCCTCTGTCTATCTCATACTGATTTTCCTCCATCTCTTTAAATCTCTTACCAATTCTCCCAGCATCTTGAAGCTGAATCTTCAACATCTCCATAGGAGTCGTGACGATAACCTGTGACCATAAACACAAATACAAGATGAAAAACCACTATATCTGACAGGAACATTTGGTCAAGTGTGATAACCAGGGGTTTATATAACCAGAACCAGAACACTATAACAATATAGAACACGATAACAATATGGAACACTATAACAATATAGAACATTATAAAAATATAGAACATTATAACAATATAGAACATTATAACAATATAGAACATTATAACAATATAGAACACTATAACAATATAGAACACTATAGAACACTATAACAATATAGAACACTATAACAATATAGAACACTATAACAATATAGAACACGATAACAATATGGAACACTATAACAATATAGAACACTATAACAATATGGAACACTATAACAATATGGATCACTATAACACTATAACAATATAGAACACTATAACAATATAGAACATTATAACAATATAGAACATTATAACAATATAGAACATTATAACAATATAGAACATTATAACAATATAGAACATTAGAACAATATAGAACATTATAACAATATAGAACACTATAACAATATAGAACACTATAGAACACTATAACAATATAGAACACTATAACAATATAGAACACTATAACAATATAGAACATTATAACAATATAGAACACTATAACACTATAACAATATAGAACATTATAACAATATAGAACATTATAACAATATAGAACACTATAACAATATAGAACACGATAACAATATGGAACACTATAACAATATAGAACACTATAACAATATGGAACACTATAACAATATGGAACACTATAACACTATAACAATATAGAACACTATAACAATATAGAACATTATAACAATATAGAACATTATAACAATATAGAACATTATAACAATATAGAACACTATAACACTATAACACTATAGAACACTATAACACTATAACAATATAGAACACTATAACAATATAGAACATTATAACAATATAGAACATTATAACAATATAGAACACTATAACACTATAACACTATAGAACACTATAACACTATAACAATATAGAACACTATAACAATATAGAACATTATAACAATATAGAACATTATAACAATATAGAACACTATAACACTATAACAATATAGAACACTATAACAATATAGAACACTATAACACTATAACAATATAGAACACTATAACAATATAGAACACTATAACAATATAGAACATTATAACAATATAGAACACTATAACAATATAGAACACTATAGAACACTATAACAATATAGAACACTATAACAATATAGAACACTATAACAATATAGAACACTATAACAATATAGAACATTATAACAATATAGAACACTATAACACTATAACAATATAGAACATTATAACAATATAGAACATTATAACAATATAGAACACTATAACAATATGGAACACTATAACAATATAGAACACTATAACAATATAGAACATTCTAACAATATAGAACACTATAACACTATAACAATATAGAACATTATAACAATATAGAACATTATAACAATATAGAACACTATAACAATATAGAACACGATAACAATATGGAACACTATAACAATATAGAACACTATAACAATATGGAACACTATAACAATATGGAACACTATAACACTATAACAATATAGAACACTATAACAATATAGAACATTATAACAATATAGAACATTATAACAATATAGAACACTATAACACTATAACACTATAGAACACTATAACACTATAACAATATAGAACACTATAACAATATAGAACATTATAACAATATAGAACATTATAACAATATAGAACACTATAACACTATAACAATATAGAACACTATAACAATATAGAACACAATAACACTATAACAATATAGAACACTATAACAATATAGAACACTATAACAATATAGAACACTATAGAACACTATAACAATATAGAACACTATAACAATATAGAACACTATAACAATATAGAACACTATAACAATATAGAACACTATAACAATATAGAACATTATAACAATATAGAACACTATAACACTATAACAATATAGAACATTATAACAATATAGAACATTATAACAATATAGAACACTATAACAATATGGAACACTATAACAATATAGAACACTATAACAATATAGAACATTCTAACAATATAGAACACTATAACACTATAACAATATAGAACACTATAACAATATAGAACATTATAACAATATAGAACATTATAACAATATAGAACACTATAACACTATAACACTATAGAACACTATAACACTATAACAATATAGAACACTATAACAATATAGAACATTATAACAATATAGAACATTATAACAATATAGAACACTATAACACTATAACAATATAGAACACTATAACAATATAGAACACAATAACACTATAACAATATAGAACACTATAACAATATAGAACACTATAACAATATAGAACATTATAACAATATAGAACACTATAACAATATAGAACATTATAGAACACTATAACAATATAGAACACTATAACAATATAGAACACTATAACAATATAGAACATTATAACAATATAGAACACTATAACACTATAACAATATAGAACATTATAACAATATAGAACATTATAACAATATAGAACACGATAACAATATGGAACACTATAACAATATAGAACACTATAACAATATGGAACACTATAACAATATGGAACACTATAACACTATAACAATATAGAACACTATAACAATATAGAACATTATAACAATATAGAACATTATAACAATATAGAACACTATAACACTATAACACTATAGAACACTATAACACTATAACAATATAGAACACTATAACAATATAGAACATTATAACAATATAGAACATCATAACAATATAGAACACTATAGAACACTATAACAATATGGAACACTATAACAATATAGAACACTATAACACTATAACAATATAGAACACTATAACAATATGGAACACTATAACACTATAACACTATAACAATATAGAACACTATAACAATATAGAACACTATAACACTATAACAATATTGAACACTATAACAATATAGAACACTATAACACTATAACAATATAGAACACTATAACAATATAGAACATTATAACAATATAGAACATCATAACAATATAGAACACTATAGAACACTATAACAATATGGAACACTATAACAATATAGAACACTATAACAATATAGAACACTATAACAATATGGAACACTATAACAATATAGAACACTATAACAATATGGAACACTATAACAATATAGAACACTATAACACTATAACAATATAAAACACTGTAAAAATATAGAACACTATAACAATATAGAACACTATAACACTATAGAACACTATAACAATATGGAACACTATAACAATATAGAACACTATAACAATATGGAACACTATAACAATATAGAACACTATAACAATATGGAACACTATAACAATATAGAACACTATAACACTACAACAATATAGAACACTATAACACTATAGAACACTATAACAATATAGAACACTATAACACTATAGAACACTATAACACTATAGAACACTATAACAATATAGAACACTATAACAATATAAAACACTATAACAATATAAAACACTGTAAAAATATAGAACACTATAACAATATGGAACACTATAACAATATAGAACACTATAACAATATGGAACACTATAACAATATAGAACACTATAACACTATAACAATATAAAACACTGTAAAAATATAGAACACTATAAGAATATAGAACACTATAACACTATAGAACACTATAACACTATAGAACACTATAACACTATAGAACACTATAACACTATAACACTATAGAACACTATAGAACACTATAACACTATAGAACACTATAACACTATAGAACACTATATCACTATAGAACACTATAACAATATAGAACACTATAGAACACTACCACAATATAGGACACTATAACAATATAAAACACTATAACAATATAAAACACTGTAAAAATATAGAACACTATAACAATATGGAACACTATAACAATATAGAACACTATAACAATATGGAACACTATAACAATATAGAACACTATAACACTACAACAATATAAAACACTGTAAAAATATAGAACACTATAACAATATAGAACACTATAACACTATAGAACACTATAACACTATAGAACACTATAACACTATAGAACACTATAACACTATAACACTATAGAACACTATATCACTATAGAACACTATAACAATATAGAACACTATAGAACACTACCACAATATAGGACACTATAACAATATAGAACACTATAACACAACAACAATATAGAACACTATAACACTATAGAACACTATAACACTATAGAACACTATAACACTATAGAACACTATAACACTATCTAACACTATAACACTATAGAACACTATAACACTATCTAACACTATAACACTATAGAACACTATAACACTATAGAACAATATAGGACACTATAACAATATAGAACACTATAACACTACAACAATATAGAACAGTATAGAACACTATAACAATATAGAACACTATAGAACACTATAACACTATAGAACACTATAGAACACTATAACACTATAACACTATAGAACACTATAACAATATAGAACATTATAACACTATAGAACACTATAACACTATCTAACACTATAACACTATAGAACACTATAACACTATCTAACACTATAACACTATAGAACACTATAACACTATAGAACAATATAGGACACTATAACAATATAGAACACTATAACACTACAACAATATAGAACACTATAGAACACTATAACAATATAGAACACTATAGAACACTATAACACTATAGAACACTATAACACTATAGAACACTATAACACTATAACACTATAGAACACTATAGGACACTATAACAATATAGAACACTATAACACTACAACAATATAGAACACTATAGAACACTATAACAATATAGAACACTATAGAACACTATAACACTATAGAACACTATAACACTATAGAACACTATAACACTATAACACTATAGAACACTATAGGACACTATAACAATATAGAACACTATAACACTACAACAATATAGAACAATATAGAACACTATAGAACACTATAACACTATAGAACACTATAACACTATAGAACACTATAACACTATAACACTATAGAACACTATAACAATATAGAACATTATAACAATATAGAACACTATAACAATATAGAACACTATAACACTACAACAATATAGAACACTATAACAATATAGAACACTACAACAATATAGGACACTATAACAATATAGAACACTATAACACTATAGAACACTATAACACTATGGAACACTATAACAATATAACAACATATACAATATAACAATATAACAACATATACAATTAACTAATAGCTAGCATAAGCAACTCTACAGTGTAACCAATAGGTCCAGGAGCTAGGCTAGGCTACGGCCTAACATATACAATACCATTAACTAATAGCTAGCATTAGCAACTCTACAGTGTAACCAATAGGTCCAGGAGCTAGGCTAGGCTACGACCTACCGGACATCAATGTGTTAATAGCTAACAACTCACTAGCTCCTATTTGTGTTACAAAGAGCTAGACAACACAACGGATACCATTAACTAATACACACTTGTTTCTCCTGTGTAATCCGGGCTGTAGTAACTGTTTAACAGGATTAAAGGTGAGATGGCCAGTTGGGTTAATACTACTCCTAATCTAATCTAATCTAATCTAGAGTTCCCTGGGAAGTATTGAGCTAGCTGGCTTCGGCCTAATGGACTACAGGTAGGCTATTACACTATGACACAGATACACACAAAACACACACGCACGCACACAGTCACACACACAGTAGTGATGCGTGGGTCAACTGTTTGTTCATCCGCACTCGCACACAATTGCTAATAACTCATCTGCAACCGACTTTAGCCGTTGTGATAATCCCGCACCCAACCCTAACCTGCCATATGTCACGATCGTCCTCTTCTTCTGACGAGGAGTAGCAAGGATCGGACCAAAGCGCAGCGTGGTACGTGTTCATGACGATATTTATTCAACTCAGAACACTAAAACAAAAAGAGAATGATACGAAACGAAACAGTCCTGTCTGGTGACAAACACAAAGACAGAAAATAATCACCCATGAAACACAATTCGAAAACAGGCTCCCTAAATATGGTTCTCAATCAGGGACAACGATAGACAGCTGCCTCTGATTGAGAACCATACCAGGCCAAACACAGAAATAGCAAATCATAGAAAAACTAACATAGACAACCCACCCAACTCACGCCCTGACCATAGTAAAACAAAAACATAACAAAAGAACTAAGGTCAGAACGTGACAATATAGGCCTGTAGAAAATGTGCTTTACAGTCAGACGCCAAAACAAATACTTTTGACAGGTGGGTGCAGGAATTCTTTTTTTAAAGCCTAATTTAAATATGTTTCTGCTTATAATTTCAGATATTTTGGTAGGCTATTTGTTAATAATCCACATGTCTGTAATTAGATACAAGCCGTTTATCTTCTGTCCCAGAAGACCAAATAACCCGCAGAATAGTGTCATAAATGGATGAATGCTTCAATCTAAGGGACATCTACAGAGTTCTCAGTCATCTCTGCTTCCCTCGCACAGCACACATTTAATGCAATAACTCAAAGAGAGAAAAAAAAAAGAAAAACAGGAAAGAATTTCTGTGCAAAATTTACAAATGGCATCAGTTTGACTGGTTTTATGGAAATTAAAAGCAGTGAAAACAACCCAACATGTTTCTGATAAGATTTCAGTTCGACTTGGATGCATATTATATACTATCAGCTGTTATGATGCTGATAGAGATACCGCAGCATCTTTACAGACAGTCCCTAACTACACATTCTTTCTATCAAGATGCTGAAAGACATAAATCATAATTCTACACTTGTGTTCCCGAGTCAAAATGTACATTTGGTATATAATTTTACTGCCAGAAATGCTTCATTTTGAAGGAGTTAATATTATATGAGGCTATGTGAGAGATTATAGGCCTACAGTTATTATATGAGAGGTTATAAACTACAGTTAATATTATATGAGAGGTTATAAACTACAGTTAATCTTATATTATATGAGAGGTTATAAACTACAGTTAATCTTATATTATATGAGAGGTTATAAACTACAGTTCATATTATATTATATGAGAGGTTATAAACTACAGTTCATATTATATGAGAGGTTATAAACCTACAGTTAATAGTATATTATATGAGAGGTTATAAACTACAGTTAATCTTATATTATATGAGAGGTTATAAACTACAGTTCATATTATATGAGAGGTTATAAACCTACAGTTAATATTATATGAGAGGTTATAAACTACAGTTAATAGTATATTATATGAGAGGTTATAAACTACAGTTAATCTTATATTATATGAGAGGTTATAAACTACAGTTCATATTATATTATATGAGAGGTTATAAACCTACAGTTAATATTATATGAGAGGTTATAAACCTACAGTTAATATTATATGAGAGGTTATAAACCTACAGTTAATATTATATGAGAGGTTATAAACCTACAGTTAATATTATATGAGAGGTTATAAACTACAGTTAATATTATATTATATGAGAGGTTATAAACTACAGTTCATAGTATATTATATGAGAGGTTATAAACTACAGTTCATAGTATATTATATGAGAGGTTATAAACTACAGTTAATAGTATATTATATGAGAGGTTATAAACTACAGTTAATCTTATATTATATGAGAGGTTATAAACTACAGTTCATATTATATTATATGAGAGGTTATAAACCTACAGTTAATATTATATGAGAGGTTATAAACTACAGTTAATATTATATTATATGAGAGGTTATAAACCTACAGTTAATATTATATGAGAGGTTATAAACTACAGTTAATAGTATATTATATGAGAGGTTATAAACTACAGTTCATAGTATATTATATGAGAGGTTATAAACTACAGTTCATATTATATTATATGAGAGGTTATAAACTACAGTTAATAGTATATTATATGAGAGGTTATAAACCTACAGTTAATATTATATGAGAGGTTATAAACTACAGTTAATCTTATATTATATGAGAGGTTATAAACTACAGTTCATATTATATTATATGAGAGGTTATAAACCTACAGTTAATATTATATGAGAGGTTATAAACTACAGTTAATCTTATATTATATGAGAGGTTATAAACTACAGTTAATATTATATTATATGAGAGGTTATAAACCTACAGTTAATATTATATGAGAGGTTATAAACTACAGTTAATAGTATATTAGACTATGTTATATTATATTATATGAGAGGTTATAAACTACAGTTCATATTATATTAGACTATGTTATATTAGACTATGTTATATTATATTATATGCGAGGTTATAAACCTACAGTCAGGGTCCAGAGTTCAGATAGGTTACTATTCAAATCAAATCACATTTTATTTGTCACATACACATGGTTAGCTAAACTATTCCATCTGAACAGTACAGTACCTTTGATGTGCCATAGGCCTGTTTGAAGTCCTGACTGTCCAATTGTAATCGCGCCTCACAATCATCACACATCATCATAACAACACAGCCACACTGCTGTCATCCTCTTGTACCACTTCACCAAACATTATTCTGCTCCTCCCTTTTCAAGTCTCCCATTGGGCAGCTTTTCTCTTCCTGAATTCAACTCCGCCCCCTTTTTTTTTGTTATGCCTCAGTGGAGCGACATGAACTTTTTCTGCCCTAGTTCCCGAAAGCGTTTGGTGATTGGCGTGTAAACATGTGTGTGTCGAGTACAGTTAGGCTCTAACGCTTAAGCTTCTGCACTAAAGGAAAACCTCAATGTAACATATAGATATTAACTGAACAAGAAAAATGATATATCATTATACGCATTGTTTTCTCTTTGTTAAAACAAACCCGCCCTTCATCCACACAATATTTCATGACTCTAAACCCGCCTGCATGTGGATATAACCGCAGGGACAGCAGGTTATGAGTCAACCCGTGCATCATTAACACACACAGACACACACACACACACACACACACACACACACACACACATACACACACACACACATACACACATACACACACACACACACACACACGCACGCACACACACACACACACACACACACACACACACACACACACACACACACACACGGTGCTCAGGGTCCAATGACCTGCAAGTCCTTATCTCACTGTTACCACCAGTCCAGAACAGCTGAGCTAATGAATAATTTATTGTCCCACTGTCTCTGTCTGCGTCTGGCCAGCAGGACTTGTGAATACTAGATCACCTGCTGAGTTGTGTAGTACCCACTGTAGACTAGACATAGTGGTTATGTAGACCCACTGTAGACTAGACATAGTGGTTATACAGACCTACTGTAGACTAGACATAGTGGTTATGCTGTGTAGTACCCACTGTAGACTAGACATAGTGTTTATGTAGACCTACTGTAGACTAGACATAGTGGTTATGCTGTGTAGTACCTACTGTAGACTAGACATAGTGGTTATGCTGTGTAGTACCTACTGTAGACTAGACATAGTGGTTATATAGACCTACTGTAGACTAGACATAGTGGTTATGCTGTGTAGACCTACTGTAGACTAGACATAGTGGTTATGCTGTGTAGTACCTACTGTAGACTAGACATAGTGGTTATGCTGTGTAGTACCTACTGTAGACTAGACATAGTGGTTATGCTGTGTAGTACCTACTGTAGACTAGACATAGTGGTTATGCTGTGTAGTACCTACTGTAGACTAGACATAGTGGTTATGCTGTGTAGTACCTACTGTAGACTAGACATAGTGGTTATATAGACCTACTGTAGACTAGACATAGTGGTTATGCTGTGTAGACCTACTGTAGACTAGACATAGTGGTTATGCTGTGTAGTACCTACTGTAGACTAGACATAGTGGTTATGCTGTGTAGTACCTACTGTAGACTAGACATAGTGGTTATGCTGTGTAGTACCTACTGTAGACTAGACATAGTGGTTATGCTGTGTAGTACCTACTGTAGACTAGACATAGTGGTTATGCTGTGTAGTACCTACTGTAGACTAGACATAGTGGTTATGCTGTGTAGTACCCACTGTAGACTAGACATAGTGGTTATGCTGTGTAGTACCTACTGTAGACTAGACAGAGTGGTTATGCTGTGTAGTACCCACTGTAGACTAGACATAGTGGTTATGCTGTGTAGTACCCACTGTAGACTAGACATAGTGGTTATGCTGTGTAGACCTACTGTAGACTAGACATAGTGGTTATGCTGTGTAGACCTACTGTAGACTAGACATAGTGGTTATGCTGTGTAGACCTACTGTAGACTAGACATGGTGGTTATGTAGACCTACTGTAGACTAGACATAGTGGTTATGCTGTGTAGTACCTACTGTAGACTAGACATAGTGGTTATGTAGTACCTACTGTAGACTAGACATAGTGGTTATGTAGACCTACTGTAGACTAGACATAGTGGTTATGTAGTACCTACTGTAGACTAGACATAGTGGTTATGTAGACCTACTGTAGACTAGACATAGTGTTTGTACTGTGTAGACCTACTGTAGACTAGACATAGTGGTTATGTAGTACCTACTGTAGACTAGACATAGTGGTTATGTAGTACCTACTGTAGACTAGACATAGGGGTTGTACTGTGTAGACCTACTATACACTAGACATAGTGGTTATGCTGTGTAGACCTACTGTAGACTAGACATAGTGGTTATGTAGACCCACTGTAGAATAGACATAGTGGTTATGCTGTGTAGACCTACTGTAGACTAGACATAGAGGTTATGTAGACCCACTGTAGACTAGACATAGTGGTTATGCTGTGTAGTACCTACTGTAGACTAGACATAGTGGTTATCCTGTGTAGACCTACGGTAGACTAGACATAGTGTTTATGTAGACCCACTGTAGACTAGACATAGTGGTTATGTAGACCTACTGTAGACTAGACATAGTGTTTATGTAGACCTACTGTAGACTAGACATAGTGGTTATGCTGTGTAGTACCTACTGTAGACTAGACATAGTGGTTATGTAGACCTACTGTAGACTAGACATAGTGGTTATGTAGACCTACTGTAGACTAGACATAGTGGTTATGTAGACCTACTGTAGACTAGACATAGTGGTTATGTAGACCTACTGTAGACTAGACATAGTGGTTATGTAGACCTACTGTAGACTAGACATAGTGGTTATGTAGACCTACTGTAGACTAGACATAGTGGTTATGCTGTGTAGTACCTACTGTAGACTATACATAGTGGTTATGCTGTGTAGACCTACTGTAGACTAGACATAGTGGTTATGCTGTGTAGACCTACTGTAGACTAGACATAGTGGTTATGCTGTGTAGTACCTACTGTAGACTAGACATAGTGGTTATGTAGACCTACTGTAGACTAGACATAGTGGTTATGTAGTACCTACTGTAGACTAGACATAGTGGTTATGTAGACCTACTGTAGACTAGACATAGTGGTTATGCTGTGTAGTACCTACTGTAGACTAGACATAGTGGTTATGTAGACCTACTGTAGAATAGACATAGTGGTTATGCTGTGTAGTGCCTACTGTAGACTAGACAGAGTGGTTATGTAGACCTACTGTAGACTAGACATAGTGGTTATGTAGACCTACTGTAGACTAGACATAGTGGTTATGTAGACCTACTGTAGACTAGACATAGTGGTTTAGTAGACCTACTGTAGACTAGACATAGTGGTTATGCTGTGTAGTGCCTACTGTAGACTAGACATAGTGGTTATGCTGTGTAGTACCTACTGTAGACTAGACATAGTGGTTATGTAGTACCTACTGTAGACTAGACATAGTGGTTATGTAGACCTACTGTAGACTAGACATAGTGGTTATGCTGTGTAGTACCTACTGTAGACTAGACATAGTGGTTATGTAGACCTACTGTAGAATAGACATAGTGGTTATGCTGTGTAGTGCCTACTGTAGACTAGACAGAGTGGTTATGTAGACCTACTGTAGACTAGACATAGTGGTTATGTAGACCTACTGTAGACTAGACATAGTGGTTATGTAGACCTACTGTAGACTAGACATAGTGGTTTAGTAGACCTACTGTAGACTAGACATAGTGGTTATGCTGTGTAGACCTACTGTAGACTAGACATAGTGGTTATGCTGTGTAGACCTACTGTAGACTAGACATGGTGGTTATGTAGACCTACTGTAGACTAGACATAGTGGTTATGCTGTGTAGTACCTACTGTAGACTAGACATAGTGGTTATGTAGTACCTACTGTAGACTAGACATAGTGGTTATGTAGACCTACTGTAGACTAGACATAGTGGTTATGTAGTACCTACTGTAGACTAGACATAGTGGTTATGCTGTGTAGTACCTACTGTAGACTAGACATAGTGGTTATCCTGTGTAGACCTACGGTAGACTAGACATAGTGTTTATGTAGACCCACTGTAGACTAGACATAGTGGTTATGTAGACCTACTGTAGACTAGACATAGTGTTTATGTAGACCTACTGTAGACTAGACATAGTGGTTATGCTGTGTAGTACCTACTGTAGACTAGACATAGTGGTTATGTAGACCTACTGTAGACTAGACATAGTGGTTATGTAGACCTACTGTAGACTAGACATAGTGGTTATGTAGACCTACTGTAGACTAGACATAGTGGTTATGTAGTACCTACTGTAGACTAGACATAGTGGTTATGTAGACCTACTGTAGACTAGACATAGTGGTTATGTAGACCTACTGTAGACTAGACATAGTGGTTATGTAGACCTACTGTAGACTAGACATAGTGGTTATGCTGTGTAGTACCTACTGTAGACTATACATAGTGGTTATGCTGTGTAGACCTACTGTAGACTACACATAGTGGTTATGCTGTGTAGACCTACTGTAGACTAGACATAGTGGTTATGCTGTGTAGTACCTACTGTAGACTAGACATAGTGGTTATGTAGACCTACTGTAGACTAGACATAGTGGTTATGTAGTACCTACTGTAGACTAGACATAGTGGTTATGTAGACCTACTGTAGACTAGACATAGTGGTTATGCTGTGTAGTACCTACTGTAGACTAGACATAGTGGTTATGTAGACCTACTGTAGAATAGACATAGTGGTTATGCTGTGTAGTGCCTACTGTAGACTAGACAGAGTGGTTATGTAGACCTACTGTAGACTAGACATAGTGGTTATGTAGACCTACTGTAGACTAGACATAGTGGTTATGTAGACCTACTGTAGACTAGACATAGTGGTTTAGTAGACCTACTGTAGACTAGACATAGTGGTTATGCTGTGTAGTGCCTACTGTAGACTAGACATAGTGGTTATGCTGTGTAGTACCTACTGTAGACTAGACATAGTGGTTATGTAGACCTACTGTAGACTAGACATAGTGGTTATGCTGTGTAGACCTACTGTAGACTAGACATAGTGGTTATGCTGTGTAGTACCTACTGTAGACTAGACATAGTGGTTATGTAGACCTACTGTAGACTAGACATAGTGGTTATGCTGTGTAGTACCTACTGTAGACTAGACATAGTGGTTATGTAGACCTACTGTAGACTAGACATAGTGGTTATGTAGACCTACTGTAGACTAGACATAGTGGTTATGCTGTGTAGTACCTACTGTAGACTAGACATAGTGGTTATGTAGACCTACTGTAGACTAGACATAGTGGTTATGTAGTACCTACTGTAGACTAGACATAGTGGTTATGTAGACCTACTGTAGACTAGACATAGTGGTTATGCTGTGTAGTACCTACTGTAGACTAGACATATTGGTTATGCTGTGTAGTACCTACTGTAGACTAGACAGTGGTTATGCTGTGTAGTACCTACTGTAGACTAGACATAGTGGTTATGCTGTGTAGTACCTACTGTAGACTAGACATAGTGGTTATGCTGTGTAGTACCCACTGTAGACTAGACATAGTGGTTATGCTGTGTAGTACCTACTGTAGACTAGACAGAGTGGTTATGCTGTGTAGTACCCACTGTAGACTAGACATAGTGGTTATGCTGTGTAGTACCCACTGTAGACTAGACATAGTGGTTATGCTGTGTAGACCTACTGTAGACTAGACATAGTGGTTATGCTGTGTAGACCTACTGTAGACTAGACATAGTGGTTATGCTGTGTAGTACCTACTGTAGACTAGACATAGTGGTTATGTAGTACCTACTGTAGACTAGACATAGTGGTTATGTAGACCTACTGTAGACTAGACATAGTGGTTATGTAGTACCTACTGTAGACTAGACATAGTGGTTATGTAGACCTACTGTAGACTAGACATAGTGTTTGTACTGTGTAGACCTACTGTAGACTAGACATAGTGGTTATGTAGTACCTACTGTAGACTAGACATAGTGGTTATGTAGTACCTACTGTAGACTAGACATAGGGGTTGTACTGTGTAGACCTACTATACACTAGACATAGTGGTTATGCTGTGTAGACCTACTGTAGACTAGACATAGTGGTTATGTAGACCCACTGTAGAATAGACATAGTGGTTATGCTGTGTAGACCTACTGTAGACTAGACATAGAGGTTATGTAGACCCACTGTAGACTAGACATAGTGGTTATGCTGTGTAGTACCTACTGTAGACTAGACATAGTGGTTATCCTGTGTAGACCTACTGTAGACTAGACATAGTGTTTATGTAGACCCACTGTAGACTAGACATAGTGGTTATGTAGACCTACTGTAGACTAGACATAGTGTTTATGTAGACCTACTGTAGACTAGACATAGTGGTTATGCTGTGTAGTACCTACTGTAGACTAGACATAGTGGTTATGTAGACCTACTGTAGACTAGACATAGTGGTTATGTAGACCTACTGTAGACTAGACATAGTGGTTATGTAGACCTACTGTAGACTAGACATAGTGGTTATGTAGTACCTACTGTAGACTAGACATAGTGGTTATGTAGACCTACTGTAGACTAGACATAGTGGTTATGTAGACCTACTGTAGACTAGACATAGTGGTTATGTAGACCTACTGTAGACTAGACATAGTGGTTATGCTGTGTAGTACCTACTGTAGACTAGACATAGTGGTTATCCTGTGTAGACCTACGGTAGACTAGACATAGTGGTTATGTAGACCTACTGTAGACTAGACATAGTGTTTATGTAGACCTACTGTAGACTAGACATAGTGGTTATGTAGACCTACTGTAGACTAGACATAGTGTTTGTACTGTGTATACCTACTGTAGACTAGACATAGTGGTTATGTAGTACCTACTGTAGACTAGACATAGTGGTTATGTAGTACCTACTGTAGACTAGACATAGGGGTTGTACTGTGTAGACCTACTATACACTAGACATAGTGGTTATGCTGTGTAGACCTACTGTAGACTAGACATAGTGGTTATGTAGACCCACTGTAGAATAGACATAGTGGTTATGCTGTGTAGACCTACTGTAGACTAGACATAGAGGTTATGTAGACCCACTGTAGACTAGACATAGTGGTTATGCTGTGTAGTACCTACTGTAGACTAGACATAGTGGTTATCCTGTGTAGACCTACTGTAGACTAGACATAGTGTTTA
Organism: Oncorhynchus mykiss; assembly: GCF_057628025.1. Lineage (NCBI taxonomy): Eukaryota > Metazoa > Chordata > Actinopteri > Salmoniformes > Salmonidae > Oncorhynchus > Oncorhynchus mykiss. The sequence continues at coordinate 101,943,822 of NC_143023.1, read as the reverse complement.
TGTAGACCCACTGTAGACTAGACATAGTGGTTATGTAGACCTACTGTAGACTAGACATAGTGTTTATGTAGACCTACTGTAGACTAGACATAGTGGTTATGCTGTGTAGTACCTACTGTAGACTAGACATAGTGGTTATGTAGACCTACTGTAGACTAGACATAGTGGTTATGTAGACCTACTGTAGACTAGACATAGTGGTTATGTAGACCTACTGTAGACTAGACATAGTGGTTATGTAGTACCTACTGTAGACTAGACATAGTGGTTATGTAGACCTACTGTAGACTAGACATAGTGGTTATGTAGACCTACTGTAGACTAGACATAGTTGTTATGTAGACCTACTGTAGACTAGACATAGTGGTTATGCTGTGTAGTACCTACTGTAGACTAGACATAGTGGTTATCCTGTGTAGACCTACGGTAGACTAGACATAGTGTTTATGTAGACCCACTGTAGACTAGACATAGTGGTTATGTAGACCTACTGTAGACTAGACATAGTGTTTATGTAGACCTACTGTAGACTAGACATAGTGGTTATGCTGTGTAGTACCTACTGTAGACTAGACATAGTGGTTATGTAGACCTACTGTAGACTAGACATAGTGGTTATGTAGTACCTACTGTAGACTAGACATAGTGGTTATGTAGACCTACTGTAGACTAGACATAGTGGTTATGTAGACCTACTGTAGACTAGACATAGTGGTTATGTAGACCTACTGTAGACTAGACATAGTGGTTATGCTGTGTAGTACCTACTGTAGACTATACATAGTGGTTATGCTGTGTAGACCTACTGTAGACTAGACATAGTGGTTATGCTGTGTAGACCTACTGTAGACTAGACATAGTGGTTATGCTGTGTAGTACCTACTGTAGACTAGACAGAGTGGTTATGTAGACCTACTGTAGACTAGACATAGTGGTTATGTAGACCTACTGTAGACTAGACATAGTGGTTATGTAGTACCTACTGTAGACTAGACATAGTGGTTATGCTGTGTAGTACCTACTGTAGACTAGACATAGTGGTTATGTAGACCTACTGTAGACTAGACATAGTGGTTATGTAGTACCTACTGTAGACTAGACATAGTGGTTATGTAGACCTACTGTAGACTAGACATAGTGGTTATGCTGTGTAGTACCTACTGTAGACTAGACATAGTGGTTATGTAGACCTACTGTAGAATAGACATAGTGGTTATGCTGTGTAGTGCCTACTATAGACTAGACAGAGTGGTTATGTAGACCTACTGTAGACTAGACATAGTGGTTATGTAGACCTACTGTAGACTAGACATAGTGGTTATGTAGACCTACTGTAGACTAGACATAGTGGTTTAGTAGACCTACTGTAGACTAGACATAGTGGTTATGCTGTGTAGTGCCTACTGTAGACTAGACATAGTGGTTATGCTGTGTAGTGCCTACTGTAGACTAGACATAGTGGTTATGTAGACCTACTGTAGACTAGACATAGTGGTTATGTAGACCTACTGTAGACTAGACATAGTGGTTATGCTGTGTAGACCTAATGTAGACTAGACATAGTGGTTATGCTGTGTAGTACCCACTGTAGACTAGACATAGTGGTTATGCTGTGTAGTACCTACTGTAGACTAGACAGAGTGGTTATGCTGTGTAGTACCCACTGTAGACTAGACATAGTGGTTATGCTGTGTAGTACCCACTGTAGACTAGACATAGTGGTTATGCTGTGTAGACCTACTGTAGACTAGACATAGTGGTTATGCTGTGTAGACCTACTGTAGACTAGACATAGTGGTTATGCTGTGTAGACCTACTGTAGACTAGACATAGTGGTTATGTAGACCTACTGTAGACTAGACATAGTGGTTATGCTGTGTAGTACCTACTGTAGACTAGACATAGTGGTTATGTAGTACCTACTGTAGACTAGACATAGTGGTTATGTAGACCTACTGTAGACTAGACATAGTGGTTATGTAGTACCTACTGTAGACTAGACATAGTGGTTATGTAGACCTACTGTAGACTAGACATAGTGTTTGTACTGTGTAGACCTACTGTAGACTAGACATAGTGGTTATGTAGTACCTACTGTAGACTAGACATAGTGGTTATGTAGTACCTACTGTAGACTAGACATAGGGGTTGTACTGTGTAGACCTACTATACACTAGACATAGTGGTTATGCTGTGTAGACCTACTGTAGACTAGACATAGTGGTTATGTAGACCCACTGTAGAATAGACATAGTGGTTATGCTGTGTAGACCTACTGTAGACTAGACATAGAGGTTATGTAGACCCACTGTAGACTAGACATAGTGGTTATGCTGTGTAGTACCTACTGTAGACTAGACATAGTGGTTATCCTGTGTAGACCTACTGTAGACTAGACATAGTGTTTATGTAGACCCACTGTAGACTAGACATAGTGGTTATGTAGACCTACTGTAGACTAGACATAGTGTTTATGTAGACCTACTGTAGACTAGACATAGTGGTTGTGCTGTGTAGTACCTACTGTAGACTAGACATAGTGGTTATGTAGACCTACTGTAGACTAGACATAGTGGTTATGTAGACCTACTGTAGACTAGACATAGTGGTTATGTAGACCTACTGTAGACTAGACATAGTGGTTATGTAGTACCTACTGTAGACTAGACATAGTGGTTATGTAGACCTACTGTAGACTAGACATAGTGGTTATGTAGACCTACTGTAGACTAGACATAGTGGTTATGTAGACCTACTGTAGACTAGACATAGTGGTTATGCTGTGTAGTACCTACTGTAGACTATACATAGTGGTTATGTAGACCTACTGTAGACTAGACAGTGGTTATGTAGTACCTACTGTAGACTAGACATAGTGGTTATGTAGACCTACTGTAGACTAGACATAGTGGTTATGCTGTGTAGACCTACTGTAGACTAGACATAGTGGTTATGCTGTGTAGTACCTACTGTAGACTAGACAGAGTGGTTATGTAGACCTACTGTAGACTAGACATAGTGGTTATGTAGACCTACTGTAGACTAGACATAGTGGTTATGTAGTACCTACTGTAGACTAGACATAGTGGTTATGCTGTGTAGTACCTACTGTAGACTAGACATAGTGGTTATGTAGACCTACTGTAGACTAGACATAGTGGTTATGTAGTACCTACTGTAGACTAGACATAGTGGTTATGTAGACCTACTGTAGACTAGACATAGTGGTTATGCTGTGTAGTACCTACTGTAGACTAGACATAGTGGTTATGTAGACCTACTGTAGAATAGACATAGTGGTTATGCTGTGTAGTGCCTACTGTAGACTAGACAGAGTGGTTATGTAGACCTACTGTAGACTAGACATAGTGGTTATGTAGACCTACTGTAGACTAGACATAGTGGTTATGTAGACCTACTGTAGACTAGACATAGTGGTTTAGTAGACCTACTGTAGACTAGACATAGTGGTTATGCTGTGTAGTGCCTACTGTAGACTAGACATAGTGGTTATGCTGTGTAGTACCTACTGTAGACTAGACATAGTGGTTATGTAGTACCTACTGTAGACTAGACATAGTGGTTATGTAGACCTACTGTAGACTAGACATAGTGGTTATGCTGTGTAGTACCTACTGTAGACTAGACATAGTGGTTATGTAGACCTACTGTAGAATAGACATAGTGGTTATGCTGTGTAGTGCCTACTGTAGACTAGACAGAGTGGTTATGTAGACCTACTGTAGACTAGACATAGTGGTTATGTAGACCTACTGTAGACTAGACATAGTGGTTATGTAGACCTACTGTAGACTAGACATAGTGGTTTAGTAGACCTACTGTAGACTAGACATAGTGGTTATGCTGTGTAGACCTACTGTAGACTAGACATAGTGGTTATGCTGTGTAGACCTACTGTAGACTAGACATGGTGGTTATGTAGACCTACTGTAGACTAGACATAGTGGTTATGCTGTGTAGTACCTACTGTAGACTAGACATAGTGGTTATGTAGTACCTACTGTAGACTAGACATAGTGGTTATGTAGACCTACTGTAGACTAGACATAGTGGTTATGTAGTACCTACTGTAGACTAGACATAGTGGTTATGTAGACCTACTGTAGACTAGACATAGTGTTTGTACTGTGTAGACCTACTGTAGACTAGACATAGTGGTTATGTAGTACCTACTGTAGACTAGACATAGTGGTTATGTAGTACCTACTGTAGACTAGACATAGGGGTTGTACTGTGTAGACCTACTATACACTAGACATAGTGGTTATGCTGTGTAGACCTACTGTAGACTAGACATAGTGGTTATGTAGACCCACTGTAGAATAGACATAGTGGTTATGCTGTGTAGACCTACTGTAGACTAGACATAGAGGTTATGTAGACCCACTGTAGACTAGACATAGTGGTTATGCTGTGTAGTACCTACTGTAGACTAGACATAGTGGTTATCCTGTGTAGACCTACGGTAGACTAGACATAGTGTTTATGTAGACCCACTGTAGACTAGACATAGTGGTTATGTAGACCTACTGTAGACTAGACATAGTGTTTATGTAGACCTACTGTAGACTAGACATAGTGGTTATGCTGTGTAGTACCTACTGTAGACTAGACATAGTGGTTATGTAGACCTACTGTAGACTAGACATAGTGGTTATGTAGACCTACTGTAGACTAGACATAGTGGTTATGTAGACCTACTGTAGACTAGACATAGTGGTTATGTAGACCTACTGTAGACTAGACATAGTGGTTATGTAGACCTACTGTAGACTAGACATAGTGGTTTAGTAGACCTACTGTAGACTAGACATAGTGGTTATGCTGTGTAGTGCCTACTGTAGACTAGACATAGTGGTTATGCTGTGTAGTACCTACTGTAGACTAGACATAGTGGTTATGTAGACCTACTGTAGACTAGACATAGTGGTTATGCTGTGTAGACCTACTGTAGACTAGACATAGTGGTTATGCTGTGTAGTACCTACTGTAGACTAGACATAGTGGTTATGTAGACCTACTGTAGACTAGACATAGTGGTTATGCTGTGTAGTACCTACTGTAGACTAGACATAGTGGTTATGTAGACCTACTGTAGACTAGACATAGTGGTTATGTAGACCTACTGTAGACTAGACATAGTGGTTATGCTGTGTAGTACCTACTGTAGACTAGACATAGTGGTTATGTAGACCTACTGTAGACTAGACATAGTGGTTATGTAGTACCTACTGTAGACTAGACATAGTGGTTATGTAGACCTACTGTAGACTAGACATAGTGGTTATGCTGTGTAGTACCTACTGTAGACTAGACATAGTGGTTATGTAGACCTACTGTAGACTAGACATAGTGGTTATGCTGTGTAGTACCTACTGTAGACTAGACATAGTGGTTATGTAGACCTACTGTAGACTAGACATAGTGGTTATGTAGACCTACTGTAGACTAGACATAGTGGTTATGCTGTGTAGTACCTACTGTAGACTAGACATAGTGGTTATGTAGACCTACTGTAGACTAGACATAGTGGTTATGTAGTACCTACTGTAGACTAGACATAGTGGTTATGTAGACCTACTGTAGACTAGACATAGTGGTTATGTAGTACCTACTGTAGACTAGACATAGTGGTTATGTAGACCTGCTGTAGACTAGACATAGTGGTTATGCTGTGTAGTGCCTACTGTAGACTAGACATAGTGGTTATGTAGACCTACTGTAGACTAGACATAGTGGTTATGTAGACCTACTGTAGACTAGACATAGTGGTTATGCTGTGTAGACCTACTGTAGACTAGACATAGTGGTTATGCTGTGTAGTACCTACTGTAGACTAGACATAGTGGTTATGTAGACCTACTGTAGACTAGACATAGTGGTTATGCTGTGTAGTACCTACTGTAGACTAGACATAGTGGTTATGTAGACCTACTGTAGACTAGACATAGTGGTTATGTAGACCTACTGTAGACTAGACATAGTGGTTATGCTGTGTAGTACCTACTGTAGACTAGACATAGTGGTTATGTAGACCTACTGTAGACTAGACATAGTGGTTATGTAGTACCTACTGTAGACTAGACATAGTGGTTATGTAGACCTACTGTAGACTAGACATAGTGGTTATGCTGTGTAGTACCTACTGTAGACTAGACATAGTGGTTATGTAGACCTACTGTAGAATAGACATAGTGGTTATGCTGTGTAGTGCCTACTGTAGACTAGACAGAGTGGTTATGTAGACCTACTGTAGACTAGACATAGTGGTTATGTAGACCTACTGTAGACTAGACATAGTGGTTATGTAGACCTACTGTAGACTAGACATAGTGGTTATGCTGTGTAGTACCTACTGTAGACTAGACATAGTTGTTATGTAGACCTACTGTAGACTAGACATAGTGGTTATGCTGTGTAGACCTACTGTAGACTAGACATAGTGGTTATGCTGTGTAGACCTACTGTAGACTAGACATAGTGGTTATGCTGTGTAGTACCTACTGTAGACTAGACATAGTGGTTATGTAGACCTACTGTAGACTAGACATAGCGGTTATGTAGACCTACTGTAGACTAGACATAGTGGTTATGCTGTGTAGTACCTACTGTAGACTAGACATAGTGGTTATCCTGTGTAGACCTACTGTAGACTAGACATAGTGGTTATGCTGTGGAGACCTGTTACATTATCATGAATCAAAACCTTTTGCGACCATTAGACAATGTCTAAGAATGCTGTGTTAATTTTCATCTCAGTCCATTAGCTTAGTTCTTTAGAGAAATAGAGAGGTCAACAGAGAGGTCAACAGAGAGGTCAACAGAGAGGTCAACAGCTGATGCCTAGTGGTGTCTGGGTACACACTGAGGCTGGTCCAAAATACCACCCTATTCCCTAGATAGTGCACTACCTTTGCACTACATAGTGCACTGTGTAGGGAATAGGGTGTGTGTGTGTGTGTGTGTGTGTGTGTGTGTGTGTGTGTGTGTGTGTGTGTGTGTGTGTGCGTGCGTGCGTGCGTGCGTGCGTGCGTGCGTGCGTGTGCTGAAGGCTGTATCTCCAGATGGGGAACAGGATGTATCATTAAGAGAGAACCTATCTTCACTCCCCTGGCATGTACAGTTGAAATCAGAAGTTTACATACACTAAGTTGACTGTGCCTTTTAAACAGCTTGGAAAATTCCAGAAAATGATGTCATGGCTTTAGAAGCTTCTGATAGGCTAATTGACATAATTTGAGTCAATTGGAGGTGTACCTGTGGATGTATTTCAAGGCCTACCTTCAAACTCAGTGCCTCTTTGCTTGACATCATGGGAAAATCAAGAAATCAGCCAAGACCTCAGAAAACAATTGTAGACCTCCACAAGTCTGGTTCATCCTTGGGAGCAATTTCCAAACGCCTGAAGGTACCACGTTCATCTGTACAAACAATAGTACGCAAGTATAAACACCATGGGACCACGCAGCCGTCATACCGCTCAGGAAGGAGACTCGTTCTGTCTCCTAGAGATGAACGTACTTTGGTGTGAAAAGTGCAAATCAATCCCAGAACAGCAGCAAAGGACCTTGTGAAGATGCTGGAGGAAACCGGTACAAAAGTATCTATATCCACAGTAAAACGAGTCCTATATTGACATAACCTGAAAGGCCGCTCAGCAAGGAAGAAGCCACTGCTCCAAAACCGCCATAAAAAAGCCAGACAATGGTTTGCAACTGCACATGGGGACAAAGATCGTACTTTTTGGAGAAATGTCCTCTGGACTGATGAAACAAAATAGAACTGTTTGGTCATAATGACCATTTATGTTTGGAGGAAAAAGGGGGAGGCTTGCAAGCCGAAGAATACCATCCCAACCGTGAAGCACAGGGGTGGCAGCATCATCTTGTGGGGGTGCTTTGCTGCAGGAGGGACTGGTGCACTTCACAAAATGGATGGCATCATGAGGATGGAAAATTGTGTGGATATATGGAAGCAACATCTCAAGACATCAGTCAGGAAGTTAAAGCTTGGTCACAAATGGGTCTTCCAAATGGACAATGACCCCAAGCATACTTCCAAAGTCGTGGCAAAATGGCTTAAGGAGAACAAAATCAAGGTATTGGTGTGGCCATCACAAAGCCCTGACCTCAATCCCATAGAAGATTTGTGGGCAGAACTGAAAAAGTGTGTGCGAGCAAGAAGGCCTACAAACCTGACTCAGTTACACCAGCAGGAGGAATGGGCCAAAATTCACCCAACTTATTGTGGGAAGCTTGTGGAAGGCGCACTGAAAAGTTTGACCCAAGTTTAAAAAATTTAAAGGCAATGTTACCAAATACTAATTGATTGTATGTAAACTTCTGATCCACTGGGAATGTGATTAAAGAAATAAAAGCTGAAATAAATAATTCTCTCTTACTATTATTCTGACATTTCACATTCTTAAAATAAAGTGGTGATCCTAACTGACCTAAAACAGGGAATTTTTACTAGGATTAAATGTCAGGAATTGTGAAAAACTGAGTTTAAATGTATTTGGCTAAGGTGTATGTAAACTTCCGACTTCAACTGTACCTTCCCCGCACCTCACCAGCCACTCACCTGACATGTACCTGCCCCACACCCCGCCAGCATCTCTTTGACCAGGGTGAGCTTCTGACTGGAGAGAGAGAGAGAGAGATGGATCGACAGAGAAAGAGGGGGGGAGAGAGAGATAGAGGGGGGGCAAGGGAGAGAGAGCATGAGAGCATGAGAGAGAGAGCATGAGAGAGAGAGAGAGAGAGAGAGAGAGAGACAGAGGGGCAAGGGAGAGAGAGAGAGAGAGAGAGAGAGAGAGAGAGAGAGAGAGAGAGGAAAGAAAGGAGAGACAAAGAGAGATGCAAAGGGAGGGAGAGAAAAAGACAAATGAAGAGCAAGTCAATACGTGTTTGAGTCATACAGCTAGTGACTGAGTCGTGTATGAGTCATACAGCTAGTGAATGAGTCGTGTATGAGTCATACAGCTAGTGACTGAATCGTGTATGAGTCATACAGCTAGTGACTGAGTCGTGTATGAGTCATAGAGCTAGTGACTGAGTCGTGTACGAGTCATACAGCTAGTGACTTAATCGTGTATGAGTCATAGAGCTAGTGACTGAGTCGTGTATGAGTCATACAGCTAGAGACTGAGTCGTGAATGAGTCATACAGCTAGTGACTTAATCGTGTATGAGTCACAACAGCTAGTGAATGAGTCGTGTATGAGTCATACAGCTAGTGACTGAATCGTGTATGAGTCATACAGCTAGTCACTGAGTCGTGTATGAGTCAAAGAGCTAGTGACTGAGTCGTGTATGAGTCATAGAACTAGTGACTGAGTCGTGTATGAGTCATACAGCTAGTGACTGAATCGTGTATGAGTCATACAGCTAGTGAATGAGTCGTGAATGAGTCATACAGCTAGTGAATGAGTCGTGTACGAGTCATACAGCTAGTGAATGAGTCGTGTACGAGTCATACAGCTAGTGAATGAGTCGTGTATGAGTCATACAGCTAGTGACTGAATCGTGTATGAGTCATACAGCTAGTGAATGAGTCATGTATGAGTCATACAGCTAGTGACTGAATCGTGTACGAGTCATACAGCTAGTGAATGAGTCGTGTACGAGTCATACAGCTAGTGAATGAGTCGAGTATGAGTCATACAGCTAGTGACTGAATCGTGTACAAGTCATACAGCTAGTGAATGTGTCGTGTTTGAGTCATACAGCTAGTGGATGAATCGTGTATGAGTCATACAGCTAGTGACTGAATTGTGTATGAGTCATACAGCTAGTGAATGAATCGTGTATGAGTCATACAGCTAGTGACTGAATCGTGTATGAGTCATACAGCTAGTGACTGAATCGTGTATGAGTCATACAGCTAGTGACTTAATCGTGTATGCGTCACAACAGCTAGTGAATGAGTCGTGTATGAGTCATACAGCTAGTGACTGAATCGTGTATGAGTCATACAGCTAGTGACTGAATTGTGTATGAGTCATACAGCTAGTGACTGAATCGTGTATGAGTCATACAGCTAGTGACTGAGTCGTGTATGAGTCATAGAGCTAGTGACTGAGTCGTGTATGAGTCATAGAGCTAGTGACTGAGTCGTGTATGAGTCATACAGCTAGTGAATGAGTCGTGAATGAGTCATACAGCTAGTGAATGAGTCGTGTACGAGTCATACAGCTAGTGAATGAGTCGTGTACGAGTCATACAGCTAGTGACGTCACATGCCCCTGTGTGTCTCGTGTTGTTACTAATCCCCCTGTCACATTGGAACACAGACAGAGAAAGAGACACATTAATAATTTACAAGGTGGCCAACCTGCAAGTTAGATAACCATTCACAGTCAATCATTCACCGACCCAGCTCTAGAGACAGAGATAGATAGATGCTCTAGAAACATACTCAAGATTCATCCATACACACACACACAAACAAGAAACTGGACAGAGCAGCAGGGGACAGTGGTCTCAGTAACACCACTGGACAGAGCAGCAGGGGACAGTGGTCTCAGTAACACCACTGGACAGAGCAGCAGGACACAGTGGTCTCAGTAACACCACTGGACAGAGCAGCAGGGGACAGTGGTCTCAGTAACACCACTGGACAGAGCAGCAGGACACAGTGGTCTCAGTAACACCACTGGACAGAGCAGCAGGGGACAGTGGTCTCAGTAACACCACTGGACAGAGCAGCAGGGGACAGTGGTCTCAGTAACACCACTGGACAGAGCAGCAGGGGACAGTGGTCTCAGTAACACCACTGGACAGAGCAGCAGGGGACAGTGGTCTCAGTAACACCACTGGACAGAGCAGCAGGACACAGTGGTCTCAGTAACACCACTGGACAGAGCAGCAGGACACAGTGGTCTCAGTAATACCACTGGACAGAGCAGCAGGACACAGTGGTCTCAGTAACACCACTGGACAGAGCAGCAGGGGACAGTGGTCTCAGTAACACCATTGGACAGAGCAGCAGGACATAGTGGTCTCAGTAACACCACTGGACAGAGCAGCAGGGGACAGTGGTCTCAGTAACACCACTGGACAGAGCAGCAGGGGACAGTGGTCTCAGTAACACCACTGGACAGAGCAGCAGGGGACAGTGGTCTCAGTAACACCACTGGACAGAGCAGCAGGACACAGTGGTCTCAGTAACACCACTGGACAGAGCAGCAGGGGACAATGGTCTCAGTAACACCATTGGACAGAGCAGCAGGACATAGTGGTCTCAGTAACACCACTGGACAGAGCTGCAGGGGACAGTGGTCTCAGTAACACCACTGGACAGAGCAGCAGGACACAGTGGTCTCAGTAACACCACTGGACAGAGCAGCAGGGGACAGTGGTCTCAGTAACACCACTGGACAGAGCAGCAGGGGACAGTGGTCTCAGTAACACCACTGGACAGAGCAGCAGGGGACAGTGGTCTCAGTAACACCACTGGACAGAGCAGCAGGACACAGTGGTCTCAGTAACACCACTGGACAGAGCAGCAGGACACAGTGGTCTCAGTAACACCACTGGACAGAGCAGCAGGGGACAGTGGTCTCAGTAACACCACTGGACAGAGCAGCAGGGGACAGTGGTCTCAGTAACACCACTGGACAGAGCAGCAGGACACAGTGGTCTCAGTAACACCACTGGACAGAGCAGCAGGGGACAGTGGTCTCAGTAACACCACTGGACAGAGCAGCAGGACACAGTGGTCTCAGTAACACCACTGGACAGAGCAGCAGGGGAAGTGGTCTCAGTAACACCAGCTGTTCAGTCTGCTCTACTTTCCCTTATTTGGACAATTGATTGATTTTCATGAGATAGTTTACAGTAGTTTTCCTGTGATAGTTTACAGTAGTTTTCCTGTGATAGTTTACAGTAGTTTTCCTGTGATAGTTTACAGTAGTTTTCCTGTGATAGTTTACAGTAGTTTACAGTAGTTTTCCTGTGATAGTTTACAGTAGTTTTCCTGTGATAGTTTACAGTAGTTTTCCTGTGATAGTTTACAGTATTTTTCCAGACATAGTTTACAGTCATTTTCCTGCTGTAGTTTACAGTAGTTTTCCAGAGATTGTACAAAATACTGATCCTCTCAGACTGCTACATAGAAAAGTCAGGAAATGTGATTTTGTCCACCGGGAAAGTAGAAATATTAAGAATGCCGATTAATATCAGACGAATATCAGATATTTTGTGTAAGAACTGCAGATGACAATTCAAATCAAATCAAAAATCAATATCTATTTGTAACATGAATACAACAGGTGTAGACCTTGCTGTGAAATGCTGAATACAACAGGTGTAGACCTTGCTGTGAAATGCTTACTTACAAGCCCTATTTAACCAACAATACAGTTTTAAGAAAATAGAGTTACGAAAATATTTACTAAATAAACTAAAGTACTGAGTCAATGTGCGGGGGTACAGGTTAGTCGAGGTCATTTGTACATGTTCAGTGGCTTGCAAAAGTATTCACCCCTCTTCGGCATTTTTCATATTTTGTTGCTTTACAACCTGGAAATAAAATAGATTTTTTTTTTGGGGGGGGGGGGGGGGGGGGGGGGGTTTGTATCATTTGATTTACACAACATGCCTACCACTTTGAAGATGCAAGATACGTTTTTATTGTGAAACAAACAAGAAATAAGACAAAAAAAAAATGAAAACTTGAGCGTGCATAACTATTCATCCCCCCCAAAGTCAATACTTTGTAGAGCCACCTTTGTACAGCAATTACAGCTGCAAGTCTCTTGGGGTATGTCTCTATAAGCTTGGCACATCTAGTTACTGGGGTTTTTGTCCATTCTTCAAGACAAAACTCCTCCAGCTCCTTCAAGTTGGATGGGTTCCGCGAACACCAAAAGTGTTTGCTTATTTTTTTCTTTAAGCAATGGCTTGTTTCTGACCACTCTTCCGTAAAGCCCAGCTCTGTGGAGTATAGGGCTTAAAATGGTCCTATGGACAGATACTCCAATCTCCGCTGTGGAGCTTTGCAGCTCCTTCAGGGTTATCTTTGGTCTCTTTGTTGCCTCTGTGATTAATGCCCTCCTTGCCTGGTCTGTGAGTTTTGGTGGGAAGTCCTCTCTTGGCAGGTTTGTTGTGGTGCGATATTATTTCCATTTTTTAATAATTGGATTTAGTGGTGCTCCGTGCGATGTTTTGGATATATTTTTTTAGAACCCAACTCTGATCTGTACTTCTCCACAACTTTGTCCCTGACCTGCTTGGAGAGCTCCTTGTTCATGGTGCCCGCTTGCTTGGTGGTGCCCCTTGATGAGTGGTGTTGTAGACTGGGGCCTTTCAGAACAGGTGTATATATACTGAGATCATGTGACAGATCATGTGACAGATCATGTGACAGATCATGTGACAGATCATGTGACAGATCATGTGACAGATCATGTGACAGATCATGTGACAGATCATGACCACACCACTTTTCGTTTGGACTTTTTTAGACATTTTTAAAATAAGTTATTTTTTTAATTTCACTTCACCAATGTGGACCAATGTCCATTACATGAAATCCAAATAAAAATCCATTTAAATTACAGGTTGTAATGCAACAAAATAGGAAAAACGCCAAGGGGGATGAATACTTTTGCAAGGCATTGTAGGTAGGGGTAAAGTGGATATGCATCGATAACAAACAGCGAGCAGTGTAAAAACCATGGGGGGAGTGTCAATGCAAAAATAGTCGGGGATGATTGATTAATTGTTCAGCAGTCTTATGGCGTGGAGGTAGAAGCTGTTAAGAAGCCTTTTAGACCTAGACTTGGCGCTCCGGTACCGCTTGCCGTGCGGTAGCAGAGAGAACAGTCTATGACTAAGGTGGCTGGAGTCTTTGGCCATTTTTAGGGCCTTCCTCTGACATCGCCTAGTATAGAGGTCCTGGATGGCAGGAAACTTGGCCCCAGTGATGTACTGGGCTGTACACACTACCTTCTGTAGCGTCTTACGGTCAGAGGCCGAGCAGTTGCCATACCAGGCAGTGATGCAACTGGTCAGGATGCTCTCAATTGTGCAGCTATAGAAATATTTGGAGGATCTGAGGACCCATGTCAAATCTTTTCAGTCTCCTGAAGGCCCTCTTCACGACTTTCTTGGTGTGTTTGGACCATAATAGTTTGTTGGTGATGTGGACATCAAGGAACTTGAAACTCTCAACCCGCTCCACTACAGCCCTGTCAATGAGAATGGGGGCTTGTTTGGCCCTCCTTTTCCACGTTGAGGGAGAGGTTGTTGTCCTGGCACACCAATGGCAGGTCTTTGACCTCCTCCCTATAGGCTGTCTCATCGTTGTCGGTGATCAAGCCTACCGCTGTTGTGGCGTCAGCAAACTTAATTATGGTGTTGTAGACGTGCAGGAGGGGACTGAGCACACACCACTGAGGGGCCCATGTTGAGGATCAGCGTGGCAGATGTGTTGTTACCTTCCCTTACCACCTCGGGGTGGCCATTCAGGAAGTCCAGGATCCAGTTGCAGAGGGAGGTGTTCAGTTCCAGAGTCCTTAGCTTAGTGATGAGCTTTGAGGGCACTATGGTGTTGGACACTGAGCTGTAGTCAATGAACAGCATCCTCACATAGGTGTTCATTTTGTCCAGTTGGGAAAGGGCAGTGTGGAGTGCAATAGAGACTGCTATCATCTGTGAATCTTTTGGGGCGGTATGCGAATTAGAGTGGGTCTAGGGTTTCCGGGATGATGGTGTTGATGTGAGCCATGACCAGCCTTTCAAAGTAATTCATGGCTACAGACGTGAGTGTTACGGGGCGGTAGTCATTTAGGCAGGTTATCTTCGCTGTCTTGGGCACAGGGACTATGGTGGTCTGCTTGAAACATGTAGGAATTACAGACTCGGTCAGGGAGAGACTGAAAATGTCAGTGAAGACATTTGCCAGTTGGTCCGCGCATGCTCTGAGTACGCAAACTGGTAATCCATATGGCCCCACGGAATGTTGACCAGTTTAAAGTCTTACTCACATCGGCTGTGGAGAGCGTGATCACACAGTCTTCCGGAACAGCTGGTGCTCTCATGCATGCTTCAGTGTTGCTTTCCTCGAAGCGAGCATAGAAGTAGTTTAGCTCATCCGGTAGGCTTGTGTCACTGGGCAGCTCTCGGCTGTGCTTCCCTTTGTAGTCCATAATAGTTTGCAAGCCCTGCCACATCCGACGAGCGTCAGAGCCGGTGTAGTAGGATTCAATCTTAGTTCTGTATTTATGCTTTGCCTGTTTGATGGTTCGTCTGAGGGCATAGCAGGATTTATTACGTCCGGATTCGTGTCCCGCTCCTTGAAAGCGGCAGGTCTAGCCTTTAGCTCGGTGCGGATGTTGCCTGTAATCCATGGCTTCTGGTTGGGATATGTACGTACGGTCACTGTGGTGACGACGTCGTCGATGCACTTATTGATGAAGTCAGTGACTGAGGTGGTATACTCTTTCATGCCATTGGATGAATCCCGGAATATATTCCAGTCTGTGCTATTAAAAAAACAACCCTGTCGTGTGGCATCCGCTTCATCAGACCACTTCCTTATTGAGCGAGTCACTGGTACTTCCTGATTTAGTTTTCGCTTGTAAGCAGGAATCAGGAGGATAGCATTATGGGAGAGCTATGTCAGAACCAATTTGCTATGTAGCTAAAAATCTGGGCCAACGTTTGTTCTACACGGTCTCGGTGAACAGTTAAATGAAATAATCCTGTGCCGTAGAAACAACTGCAGTTTCTAATCTTTCAGTATAGTGAAAGCACCTTACTGAAGCATTGGTAGAAAACTAATCAGAGAAACAGTCAAACATTCATACAGAGAAATAGTCAAACAGTGAGACAGAGACACAGTGAGACAGAGACACAGTGAGACGGAGACACAGTGAGACAGACACAGTGAGATAGAGACACAGTGAGACAGAGACACAGTGAGACAGAGAAACAGTCAAACAGTGAGACAGAGAAACAGTCAAACAGTGAGACAGAGACACAGTGAGACAGAGAAACAGTGAGACAGAGAAACAGTCAAACAGTGAGACAGAGACACAGTGTGACAGAGACACAGTGTGACAGAGACACAGTGAGACAGAGACACAGTGAGACAGAGACACAGTGAGACAGAGACACAGTGAAACAGAGAAACAGTCAAACAGTGAGACAGAGACACAGTGAGACAGAGACACAGTGAGACAGAGACACAGTGAGACAGAGACACAGTGGGACAGAGACACAGTGAGACAGAGAAACAGTCAAACAGTGAGATAGAGACACAGTGAGACAGAGACACAGTGAGACAGAGACACAGTGAGACAGAGACACAGGCCGCATAGTGTAATGTGTCAAGGAGTGTGTGTGTGTGTGTGTGTGTGTGTGTGTGTGTGTGTGTGTGTGTGTGTGTGTGTGTGTGTGTGTGTGTGTGTGTGTGTGTGTGTGTTAGTCTTAGTCATCACATCTTACCCATCCTTGGAGAGGTATTGTCTGAAGAAGTCATTTGCTGCTAGCTTGATGGCTTTCTCTGGAGTGACCAGGGTTAAGTTCACCGCAGACCCTGTAACAATGAGAGGAAGTGAGAGACAGAGAGAAAGAGAGAGGGAGAGAGAGGTGTGAGAGAGAGAGAGAGAGAGAGGGGGGGGGTGTGAGAGAGCGGAAGTGAGAGAGAGAGAGGGAGAGAGGGAGAGAGAGAGAGGGAGAGGGAGAAAGAGCGAGAGAGAGGAAGTGAGAGAGAGAGAGAGAGAGAGAGAGAGAGAGAGAGGGGGGGGAGAGAGAGAGAGGGGTTTGAGATAGAGGAAGTGACAGAGAGAGAGAGAAGGGGAGAGAGAGAGGTTTGAGAGAGAGGAAGTGAGAGAGAGAGAGAAAGAGAGGGAGAGATGTGAGAGAGAATTATGAGGATTTACCAATTCCCAGGCACTCAGGCTACTACTAATGTTCTGTATACTGGTGTGTGTGTGTGTGTGTGTGTGTGTATGTGTGTGTGTGTGTGTGTGTGTGTGTGTGTGTATCAGGGTATCAGTGGTCAGCATATGGCACTATGACCTCACTGTGCTGCTTGGCTTCAGTGTGACCTGTCACCTCCTCACCCAAACCTACCTCTGTACATCCCGAAGTATCCCTCTGAGCGGATGGTCTTGATAAGACAGTCGGACCTAAAACACACAACCAACCAATCAATAACGGACCTAGAACAAAGAATCAACCAGTCAATAACGGACCTAGAACATAGAACCAACCAATCAATAACGGACCTAGAACATAGAACCAACCAATCAATAACGGACCTAGAACAAAGAATCAACCAGTCAATAACGGACCTAGAACATAGAACCAACCAGTCAATAACGGACCTAGAACATAGAACCAACCAGTCAATAACGGACCTAGAACACAGAATCAACCAGTCAATAACGGACCTAGAACATAGAACCAACCAGTCAATAACGGACCTAGAACATAGAACCAACCAGTCAATAACGGACCTAGAACATAGAACCAACCAGTCAATAACGGACCTAGAACATAGAACCAACCAGTCAATAACGGACCTAGAACACAGAATCAACCAGTCAATAACGGACCTAGAACATAGAACCAACCAGTCAATAACGGACCTAGAACATAGAACCAACCAGTCAATAACGGACCGAGAACACAGAATCAACCAGTCAATAACGGACCTAGAACATAGAACCAACCAGTCAATAACGGACCTAGAACATAGAACCAGCAGATCTGTTATTGGCTGGCTGGTTGTGTGATGTAGATCTGTTAATTGGCTGTTTGGTTGTGTGTTGTAGATTTGTTATTGGCTGGCTGGTTGTGTGATGCAGATCTGTTATTGGCTGTTTGGTTGTGTGTTGTAGATCTGTTATTGGCTGTCTGGTTGTGTGATGCAGATCTGTTTTTGGCTGTTTGGTTGTGTGTTGTAGATCTGTTATTGGCTGGTTGGTTGTGTTTTGTAGATCTGTTATTGGCTGGTTGGTTGTGTATTCCAAATAGATAGAGATTTAACTGGTGAAATGTGAGTTGTAGAAGCATTAAGTCCTGAGTTTGGTAGAGCGATTACAATACAGTCTTGGGTGGACAGTGTTGCTGTGTGCAGGTGGGCATTGGTTCGCACCCATGTCGGGAAACTATACTGTGATACATACATGCTGGTGTAGAGTCGTGATCCATTTTGCTGGTTCTGCAGGCGGGTCTTGGCCAGGTCAATGGGAAACACACAGCTCACGCCGATCAGCCCTGCGATCCCACCATTTATCAATTTGGCAGGCAAACTGGGGAGGAGGAGAGGATCATGGGAGAGAAGAGATGAAGAGGAGATGGAGAGGAGAGGAGAGGAGAGGAGAGGAGAGGAGAGGAGAGGAGAGGAGAGGAGAGGAGACGGAGAGGAGAGGGAGAGGAGAGGAGAGGGAGAGGAGAGGAGAGGGAGAGGAGAGGAGAGGAGAGGAGAGGAGAGGAGAGGAGAGGAGAGGGAGAGGAGAGGAGAGGAGAGGAGAGGGAGAGGAGAGGGAGAGGAGAGGGAGAGGAGATGAAGTGAAGACAGAAGCACAATTTGAGAGAGGAGACAAACCAGTAACTTTAAAATAACGCTGACATTTTATTTAACTTTTCTAGTGTTACATCATCCCACCGCGGACACCAAATATCACAATATGTTAATTTCATCCGCTAATATACAGAAGCAACATAAAACACACTGAGAATGTGATTGTTGACTACAGGGAGAAGAAGGTCGCTGAGGAGGAGGAGAACAGTAGCAACGGTCATCAAAATTGTTAAAAACAATTAGAATAAATGTAGTAATTGGACAATGAATACATTCCCTCCAAAAGTTTAGATCCGACATATTGACTGAATTAGATAAAACACTTTACAGGTTCAGACAAATAACAAATGGAGTTCAGGAATTTGGTTGAAATTCTGGCATTTCATTTATTGTCAAATTTCACATTTATTTTCTTAGAATACACTCATATGTTCTATTGGTGTCAGATATTTTATAGGTATTTTGTGTTAAAATAAATAATATTATATGTGGCCATTTGCATAAACACAAGGGTGTATTTGCATATATGCAAATAGATTAACATAAAGGGGTGGAAGAGGGCTGCAACGACCCGAAACATGCTAGGCCCACCTGCACTCACCTGGCTGTCTAGACGGACTCATTAATTACTGGTGTTGTCACATTCTGTTGCATAATTCAACAAGTATATCACTAGCAGGATTACCCTCAGATTAAAAATGTAAGATTACACCTCTAAACAGACTTTACATTGTTTGTGAGATCAGACATAATATCACTATAATCTGAGTGTACATTTTCATAAATTGCTTCCCGAAAGGTTGCTGAATCGCATCCCCGAGCTGACAAGGTATAAATCTGTCTTTCTGACCCTGAGCAAGGCAGTTAACGCTGTTCCCCGAGCTGACAAGGTATAAATCTGTCTTTCTGACCCTGAGCAAGGCAGTTAACGCTGTTCCCCGAGCTGACAAGGTATAAATCTGTCTTTCTGACCCTGAGCAAGGCAGTTAACGCTGTTCCCCGAGCTGACAAGGTAAACATCTGTCTTTCTGACCCTCAGCAAGGCAGTTAACGCTGTTCCCCGAGCTGACAAGGTAAACATATGTCTTTCTGACCCTGAGCAAGGCAGTTAACACTGTTCCCTGGGCGGGTCGATTAAAGCAGCCCCCCCACCTCTCTGATTCAGAGGAGTTGGGTTAAATACAGAAGACACATTTCAGTTGAAGGCATTCAGTTGTACAACTGACTAGGTTGTACTTTCCCTTTACAACTGACTAGGTTGTACTTTCCCTTTACAACTGACTAGGTTGTACTTTCCCTTTACAACTGACTAGGTTGTACTTTCCCTTTACAACTGACTAGGTTGTACTTTCCCTTTACAACTGACTAGGTTGTACTTTCCCTGTACAACTGACTAGGTTGTACTTTCCCTTTACAACTGACTAGGTTGTACTTTACAACTGACTAGGTTGTACTTTCCCTGTACAACTGACTAGGTTGTACTTTCCCTTTACAACTGACTAGGTTGTACTTTCCCTTTACAACTGACTAGGTTGTACTTTCCCTTTACAACTGACTAGGTTGTACTTTACAACTGACTATGTTGTACTTTACAACTGACTAGGTTGTACTTTACCTTTACAACTGACTAGGTTGTACTTTACAACTGACTAGGTTGTACTTTACAACTGACTAGGTTGTACTTTACCTTTACAACTGACTAGGTTGTACTTTACCTTTACAACTGACTAGGTTGTACTTTCCCTTTACAACTGACTAGGTTGTACTTTACAACTGACTAGGTTGTACTTTACCTTTACAACTGACTAGGTTGTACTTTACAACTGACTAGGTTGTACTTTCCCTTTACAACTGACTAGGTTGTACTTTCCCTTTACAACTGACTAGGTTGTACTTTACAACTGACTAGGTTATACTTTCCCTGTACAACTGACTAGGTTGTACTTTCCCTTTACAACTGACTAGGTTGTACTTTACAACTGACTAGGTTGTACTTTCCCTTTACAACTGACTAGGTTGTACTTTACAACTGACTAGGTTGTACTTTCCCTTTACAACTGACTAGGTTGTACTTTCCCTTTACAACTGACTAGGTTGTACTTTCCCTGTACAACTAACTAGGTTGTACTTTCCCTGTACAACTGACTAGGTTGTACTTTCCCTTTACAACTGACTAGGTTGTACTTTCCCTTTACAACTGACTAGGTTGTACTTTCCCTGTACAACTGAATAGGTTGTACTTTACAACTGACTAGGTTGTACTTTACAACTGACTAGGTTGTACTTTACCTGTACAACTGACTAGGTTGTACTTTCCCTTTACAACTGACTAGGTTGTACTTTACCTTTACAACTGACTAGGTTGTACTTTACAACTGACTAGGTTGTACTTTACAACTGACTAGGTTGTACTTTACCTTTACAACTGACTAGGTTGTACTTTACAACTGACTAGGTTGTACTTTACAACTGACTAGGTTGTACTTTACCTTTACAACTGACTAGGTTGTACTTTCCCTGTACAACTGACTAGGTTGTACTTTACCTTTACAACTGACTAGGTTGTACTTTACCTTTACAACTGACTAGGTTGTACTTTACAACTGACTAGGTTGTACTTTACAACTGACTAGGTTGTACTTTACCTTTACAACTGACTAGGTTGTACTTTACCTTTACAACTGACTAGGTTGTACTTTCCCTTTACAACTGACTAGGTTGTACTTTACAACTGACTAGGTTGTACTTTACCTTTACAACTGACTAGGTTGTACTTTACAACTGACTAGGTTGTACTTTACAACTGACTAGGTTGTACTTTACCTTTACAACTGACTAGGTTGTACTTTCCCTTTACAACTGACTAGGTTGTACTTTACAACTGACTAGGTTGTACTTTACAACTGACTAGGTTGTACTTTCCCTTTACAACTGACTAGGTTGTACTTTACAACTGACTAGGTTATACTTTCCCTTTACAACTGACTAGGTTGTACTTTCCCTTTACAACTGACTAGGTTGTACTTTACAACTGACTAGGTTGTACTTTCCCTTTACAACTGACTAGGTTGTACTTTACAACTGACTAGGTTGTACTTTACAACTGACTAGGTTGTACTTTACATTTACAACTGACTAGGTTGTACTTTACAACTGACTAGGTTGTACTTTACAACTGACTAGGTTGTACTTTACCTTTACAACTGACTAGGTTGTACTTTACAACTGACTAGGTTGTACTTTACAACTGACTAGGTTGTACTTTACCTTTACAACTGACTAGGTTGTACTTTACAACTGACTTGGTTGTACTTTACAACTGACTAGGTTGTACTTTCCCTGTACAACTGACTAGGTTGTACTTTCCCTGTACAGCTGACTAGGTTGTACTTTACAACTGACTAGGTTGTACTTTACCTGTACAACTGACTAGGTTGTACTTTACAACTGACTAGGTTGTACTTTACCTTTACAACTGACTAGGTTGTACTTTCCCTTTACAACTGACTAGGTTGTACTTTACAACTGACTAGGTTGTACTTTCCCTTTACAACTGACTAGGTTGTACTTTACAACTGACTAGGTTGTACTTTACCTTTACAACTGACTAGGTTGTACTTTACAACTGACTAGGTTGTACTTTACAACTGACTAGGTTGTACTTTACCTTTACAACTGACTAGGTTGTACTTTACAACTGACTTGGTTGTACTTTACAACTGACTAGGTTGTACTTTCCCTGTACAACTGACTAGGTTGTACTTTCCCTTTACAACTGACTAGGTTGTACTTTCCCATTACAACTGACTAGGTTGTACTTTACAACTGACTAGGTTGTACTTTACCTTTACAACTGACTAGGTTGTACTTTCCCTGTACAACTGACTAGGTTGTACTTTACAACTGACTAGGTTGTACTTTCCCTTTACAACTGACTAGGTTGTACTTTCCCTTTACAACTGACTAGGTTGTACTTTCCCTGTACAACTAACTAGGTTGTACTTTCCCTGTACAACTGACTAGGTTGTACTTTACAACTGACTAGGTTGTACTTTCCCTGTACAACTTACTAGGTTGTACTTTCCCTGTACAACTGACTAGGTTGTACTTTACAACTGACTAGGTTGTACTTTACCTGTACAACTGACTAGGTTGTACTTTCCCTTTACAACTGACTAGGTTGTACTTTCCCTTTACAACTGACTAGGTTGTACTTTACAACTGACTAGGTTGTACTTTACAACTGACTAGGTTGTACTTTACCTTTACAACTGACTAGGTTGTACTTTCCCTTTACAACTGACTAGGTTGTACTTTACAACTGACTAGGTTGTACTTTACCTGTACAACTGACTAGGTTGTACTTTCCCTTTACAACTGACTAGGTTGTACTTTCCCTTTACAACTGACTAGGTTGTACTTTACAACTGACTAGGTTGTACTTTACAACTGACTAGGTTGTACTTTACCTTTACAACTGACTAGGTTGTACTTTCCCTTTACAACTGACTAGGTTGTACTTTACAACTGACTAGGTTGTACTTTACAACTGACTAGGTTGTACTTTCCCTTTACAACTGACTAGGTTGTACTTTCCCTTTACAACTGACTAGGTTGTACTTTCCCTTTACAACTGACTAGGTTGTACTTTCCCTTTACAACTGACTAGGTTGTACTTTACAACTGACTAGGTTATACTTTCCCTGTACAACTGACTAGGTTGTACTTTCCCTTTACAACTGACTAGGTTGTACTTTACAACTGACTAGGTTGTACTTTCCCTTTACAACTGACTAGGTTGTACTTTACAACTGACTAGGTTGTACTTTCCCTTTACAACTGACTAGGTTGTACTTTCCCTTTACAACTGACTAGGTTGTACTTTCCCTGTACAACTAACTAGGTTGTACTTTCCCTGTACAACTGACTAGGTTGTACTTTCCCTTTACAACTGACTAGGTTGTACTTTCCCTTTACAACTGACTAGGTTGTACTTTCCCTTTACAACTGACTAGGTTGTACTTTACCTTTACAACTGACTAGGTTGTACTTTCCCTGTACAACTGACAAGGTTGTACTTTACAACTGACTAGGTTGTACTTTACAACTGACTAGGTTGTACTTTACCTGTACAACTGACTAGGTTGTACTTTCCCTTTACAACTGACTAGGTTGTACTTTCCCTTTACAACTGACTAGGTTGTACTTTACAACTGACTAGGTTGTACTTTACAACTGACTAGGTTGTACTTTACCTTTACAACTGACTAGGTTGTACTTTCCCTTTACAACTGACTAGGTTGTACTTTCCCTTTACAACTGACTAGGTTGTACTTTCCCTTTACAACTGACTAGGTTGTACTTTCCCTGTACAACTAACTAGGTTGTACTTTCCCTGTACAACTGACTAGGTTGTACTTTCCCTTTACAACTGACTAGGTTGTACTTTCCCTTTACAACTGACTAGGTTGTACTTTCCCTTTACAACTGACTAGGTTGTACTTTACCTTTACAACTGACTAGGTTGTACTTTCCCTGTACAACTGACAAGGTTGTACTTTACAACTGACTAGGTTGTACTTTACAACTGACTAGGTTGTACTTTACCTGTACAACTGACTAGGTTGTACTTTCCCTTTACAACTGACTAGGTTGTACTTTCCCTTTACAACTGACTAGGTTGTACTTTACAACTGACTAGGTTGTACTTTCCCTTTACAACTGACTAGGTTGTACTTTACAACTGACTAGGTTGTACTTTCCCTTTACAACTGACTAGGTTGTACTTTCCCTTTACAACTGACTAGGTTGTACTTTCCCTGTACAACTAACTAGGTTGTACTTTCCCTGTACAACTGACTAGGTTGTACTTTACAACTGACTAGGTTGTACTTTCCCTGTACAACTGACTAGGTTGTACTTTCCCTGTACAACTGACTAGGTTGTACTTTACAACTGACTAGGTTGTACTTTACCTGTACAACTGACTAGGTTGTACTTTCCCTTTACAACTGACTAGGTTGTACTTTCCCTTTACAACTAACTAGGTTGTACTTTACAACTGACTAGGTTGTACTTTACAACTGACTAGGTTGTACTTTACCTTTACAACTGACTAGGTTGTACTTTCCCTTTACAACTGACTAGGTTGTACTTTACAACTGACTAGGTTGTACTTTACAACTGACTAGGTTGTACTTTCCCTTTACAACTGACTAGGTTGTACTTTACAACTGACTAGGTTATACTTTCCCTTTACAACTGACTAGGTTGTACTTTACAACTGACTAGGTTGTACTTTACCTTTACAACTGACTAGGTTGTACTTTACAACTGACTAGGTTGTACTTTACAACTGACTAGGTTGTACTTTACCTTTACAACTGACTAGGTTGTACTTTCCCTTTACAACTGACTAGGTTGTACTTTACAACTGACTAGGTTGTACTTTACAACTGACTAGGTTGTACTTTCCCTTTACAACTGACTAGGTTGTACTTTACAACTGACTAGGTTATACTTTCCCTTTACAACTGACTAGGTTGTACTTTCCCTTTACAACTGACTAGGTTGTACTTTACAACTGACTAGGTTGTACTTTCCCTTTACAACTGACTAGGTTGTACTTTACAACTGACTAGGTTGTACTTTACAACTGACTAGGTTGTACTTTACATTTACAACTGACTAGGTTGTACTTTACAACTGACTAGGTTGTACTTTACAACTGACTAGGTTGTACTTTACCTTTACAACTGACTAGGTTGTACTTTACAACTGACTAGGTTGTACTTTACAACTGACTAGGTTGTACTTTACCTTTACAACTGACTAGGTTGTACTTTACAACTGACTTGGTTGTACTTTACAACTGACTAGGTTGTACTTTCCCTGTACAACTGACTAGGTTGTACTTTCCCTGTACAGCTGACTAGGTTGTACTTTACAACTGACTAGGTTGTACTTTACCTGTACAACTGACTAGGTTGTACTTTACAACTGACTAGGTTGTACTTTACCTTTACAACTGACTAGGTTGTACTTTCCCTTTACAACTGACTAGGTTGTACTTTACAACTGACTAGGTTGTACTTTCCCTTTACAACTGACTAGGTTGTACTTTACAACTGACTAGGTTGTACTTTACCTTTACAACTGACTAGGTTGTACTTTACAACTGACTAGGTTGTACTTTACAACTGACTAGGTTGTACTTTACCTTTACAACTGACTAGGTTGTACTTTACAACTGACTTGGTTGTACTTTACAACTGACTAGGTTGTACTTTCCCTGTACAACTGACTAGGTTGTACTTTCCCTTTACAACTGACTAGGTTGTACTTTCCCATTACAACTGACTAGGTTGTACTTTACAACTGACTAGGTTGTACTTTACCTTTACAACTGACTAGGTTGTACTTTCCCTGTACAACTGACTAGGTTGTACTTTACAACTGACTAGGTTGTACTTTCCCTTTACAACTGACTAGGTTGTACTTTCCCTTTACAACTGACTAGGTTGTACTTTCCCTGTACAACTAACTAGGTTGTACTTTCCCTGTACAACTGACTAGGTTGTACTTTACAACTGACTAGGTTGTACTTTCCCTGTACAACTTACTAGGTTGTACTTTCCCTGTACAACTGACTAGGTTGTACTTTACAACTGACTAGGTTGTACTTTACCTGTACAACTGACTAGGTTGTACTTTCCCTTTACAACTGACTAGGTTGTACTTTCCCTTTACAACTGACTAGGTTGTACTTTACAACTGACTAGGTTGTACTTTACAACTGACTAGGTTGTACTTTACCTTTACAACTGACTAGGTTGTACTTTCCCTTTACAACTGACTAGGTTGTACTTTACAACTGACTAGGTTGTACTTTACCTGTACAACTGACTAGGTTGTACTTTCCCTTTACAACTGACTAGGTTGTACTTTCCCTTTACAACTGACTAGGTTGTACTTTACAACTGACTAGGTTGTACTTTACAACTGACTAGGTTGTACTTTACCTTTACAACTGACTAGGTTGTACTTTCCCTTTACAACTGACTAGGTTGTACTTTACAACTGACTAGGTTGTACTTTACAACTGACTAGGTTGTACTTTCCCTTTACAACTGACTAGGTTGTACTTTCCCTTTACAACTGACTAGGTTGTACTTTCCCTTTACAACTGACTAGGTTGTACTTTCCCTTTACAACTGACTAGGTTGTACTTTACAACTGACTAGGTTATACTTTCCCTGTACAACTGACTAGGTTGTACTTTCCCTTTACAACTGACTAGGTTGTACTTTACAACTGACTAGGTTGTACTTTCCCTTTACAACTGACTAGGTTGTACTTTACAACTGACTAGGTTGTACTTTCCCTTTACAACTGACTAGGTTGTACTTTCCCTTTACAACTGACTAGGTTGTACTTTCCCTGTACAACTAACTAGGTTGTACTTTCCCTGTACAACTGACTAGGTTGTACTTTCCCTTTACAACTGACTAGGTTGTACTTTCCCTTTACAACTGACTAGGTTGTACTTTCCCTTTACAACTGACTAGGTTGTACTTTACCTTTACAACTGACTAGGTTGTACTTTCCCTGTACAACTGACAAGGTTGTACTTTACAACTGACTAGGTTGTACTTTACAACTGACTAGGTTGTACTTTACCTGTACAACTGACTAGGTTGTACTTTCCCTTTACAACTGACTAGGTTGTACTTTCCCTTTACAACTGACTAGGTTGTACTTTACAACTGACTAGGTTGTACTTTACAACTGACTAGGTTGTACTTTACCTTTACAACTGACTAGGTTGTACTTTCCCTTTACAACTGACTAGGTTGTACTTTCCCTTTACAACTGACTAGGTTGTACTTTCCCTTTACAACTGACTAGGTTGTACTTTCCCTGTACAACTAACTAGGTTGTACTTTCCCTGTACAACTGACTAGGTTGTACTTTCCCTTTACAACTGACTAGGTTGTACTTTCCCTTTACAACTGACTAGGTTGTACTTTCCCTTTACAACTGACTAGGTTGTACTTTACCTTTACAACTGACTAGGTTGTACTTTCCCTGTACAACTGACAAGGTTGTACTTTACAACTGACTAGGTTGTACTTTACAACTGACTAGGTTGTACTTTACCTGTACAACTGACTAGGTTGTACTTTCCCTTTACAACTGACTAGGTTGTACTTTCCCTTTACAACTGACTAGGTTGTACTTTACAACTGACTAGGTTGTACTTTCCCTTTACAACTGACTAGGTTGTACTTTACAACTGACTAGGTTGTACTTTCCCTTTACAACTGACTAGGTTGTACTTTCCCTTTACAACTGACTAGGTTGTACTTTCCCTGTACAACTAACTAGGTTGTACTTTCCCTGTACAACTGACTAGGTTGTACTTTACAACTGACTAGGTTGTACTTTCCCTGTACAACTGACTAGGTTGTACTTTCCCTGTACAACTGACTAGGTTGTACTTTACAACTGACTAGGTTGTACTTTACCTGTACAACTGACTAGGTTGTACTTTCCCTTTACAACTGACTAGGTTGTACTTTCCCTTTACAACTAACTAGGTTGTACTTTACAACTGACTAGGTTGTACTTTACAACTGACTAGGTTGTACTTTACCTTTACAACTGACTAGGTTGTACTTTCCCTTTACAACTGACTAGGTTGTACTTTACAACTGACTAGGTTGTACTTTACAACTGACTAGGTTGTACTTTCCCTTTACAACTGACTAGGTTGTACTTTACAACTGACTAGGTTATACTTTCCCTTTACAACTGACTAGGTTGTACTTTCCCTTTACAACTGACTAGGTTGTACTTTACAACTGACTAGGTTGTACTTTCCCTTTACAACTGACTAGGTTGTACTTTACAACTGACTAGGTTGTACTTTACAACTGACTAGGTTGTACTTTACATTTACAACTGACTAGGTTGTACTTTACAACTGACTAGGTTGTACTTTACAACTGACTAGGTTGTACTTTACCTTTACAACTGACTAGGTTGTACTTTACAACTGACTAGGTTGTACTTTACAACTGACTAGGTTGTACTTTACCTTTACAACTGACTAGGTTGTACTTTACAACTGACTTGGTTGTACTTTACAACTGACTAGGTTGTACTTTCCCTGTACAACTGACTAGGTTGTACTTTCCCTGTACAGCTGACTAGGTTGTACTTTACAACTGACTAGGTTGTACTTTACCTGTACAACTGACTAGGTTGTACTTTACAACTGACTAGGTTGTACTTTACCTTTACAACTGACTAGGTTGTACTTTCCCTTTACAACTGACTAGGTTGTACTTTACAACTGACTAGGTTGTACTTTCCCTTTACAACTGACTAGGTTGTACTTTACAACTGACTAGGTTGTACTTTACCTTTACAACTGACTAGGTTGTACTTTACAACTGACTAGGTTGTACTTTACAACTGACTAGGTTGTACTTTACCTTTACAACTGACTAGGTTGTACTTTACAACTGACTTGGTTGTACTTTACAACTGACTAGGTTGTACTTTCCCTGTACAACTGACTAGGTTGTACTTTCCCTTTACAACTGACTAGGTTGTACTTTCCCATTACAACTGACTAGGTTGTACTTTACAACTGACTAGGTTGTACTTTACCTTTACAACTGACTAGGTTGTACTTTCCCTGTACAACTGACTAGGTTGTACTTTACAACTGACTAGGTTGTACTTTCCCTTTACAACTGACTAGGTTGTACTTTCCCTTTACAACTGACTAGGTTGTACTTTCCCTGTACAACTAACTAGGTTGTACTTTCCCTGTACAACTGACTAGGTTGTACTTTACAACTGACTAGGTTGTACTTTCCCTGTACAACTTACTAGGTTGTACTTTCCCTGTACAACTGACTAGGTTGTACTTTACAACTGACTAGGTTGTACTTTACCTGTACAACTGACTAGGTTGTACTTTCCCTTTACAACTGACTAGGTTGTACTTTCCCTTTACAACTGACTAGGTTGTACTTTACAACTGACTAGGTTGTACTTTACAACTGACTAGGTTGTACTTTACCTTTACAACTGACTAGGTTGTACTTTCCCTTTACAACTGACTAGGTTGTACTTTACAACTGACTAGGTTGTACTTTACCTGTACAACTGACTAGGTTGTACTTTCCCTTTACAACTGACTAGGTTGTACTTTCCCTTTACAACTGACTAGGTTGTACTTTACAACTGACTAGGTTGTACTTTACAACTGACTAGGTTGTACTTTACCTTTACAACTGACTAGGTTGTACTTTCCCTTTACAACTGACTAGGTTGTACTTTACAACTGACTAGGTTGTACTTTACAACTGACTAGGTTGTACTTTCCCTTTACAACTGACTAGGTTGTACTTTACAACTGACTAGGTTGTACTTTCCCTTTACAACTGACTAGGTTGTACTTTACAACTGACTAGGTTGTACTTTACCTTTACAACTGACTAGGTTGTACTTTACAACTGACTAGGTTGTACTTTACCTTTACAACTGACTAGGTTGTACTTTACAACTGACTTGGTTGTACTTTACAACTGACTAGGTTGTACTTTCCCTGTACAACTGACTAGGTTGTACTTTCCCTTTACAACTGACTAGGTTGTACTTTCCCTTTACAACTGACTAGGTTGTACTTTACAACTGACTAGGTTGTACTTTACCTTTACAACTGACTAGGTTGTACTTTCCCTGTACAACTGACTAGGTTGTACTTTACAACTGACTAGGTTGTACTTTCCCTTTACAACTGACTAGGTTGTACTTTCCCTTTACAACTGACTAGGTTGTACTTTCCCTGTACAACTAACTAGGTTGTACTTTCCCTGTACAACTGACTAGGTTGTACTTTACAACTGACTAGGTTGTACTTTCCCTGTACAACTGACTAGGTTGTACTTTCCCTGTACAACTGACTAGGTTGTACTTTACAACTGACTAGGTTGTACTTTACCTGTACAACTGACTAGGTTGTACTTTCCCTTTACAACTGACTAGGTTGTACTTTCCCTTTACAACTGACTAGGTTGTACTTTACAACTGACTAGGTTGTACTTTACAACTGACTAGGTTGTACTTTACCTTTACAACTGACTAGGTTGTACTTTCCCTTTACAACTGACTAGGTTGTACTTTACAACTGACTAGGTTGTACTTTACAACTGACTAGGTTGTACTTTCCCTTTACAACTGACTAGGTTGTACTTTACAACTGACTAGGTTATACTTTCCCTTTACAACTGACTAGGTTGTACTTTCCCTTTACAACTGACTAGGTTGTACTTTACAACTGACTAGGTTGTACTTTCCCTTTACAACTGACTAGGTTGTACTTTACAACTGACTAGGTTGTACTTTACATTTACAACTGACTAGGTTGTACTTTACAACTGACTAGGTTGTACTTTACAACTGACTAGGTTGTACTTTCCCTGTACAACTGACTAGGTTGTACTTTCCCTGTACAGCTGACTAGGTTGTACTTTACAACTGACTAGGTTGTACTTTACCTGTACAACTGACTAGGTTGTACTTTACAACTGACTAGGTTGTACTTTACCTTTACAACTGACTAGGTTGTACTTTCCCTTTACAACTGACTAGGTTGTACTTTACAACTGACTAGGTTGTACTTTACCTTTACAACTGACTAGGTTGTACTTTACAACTGACTAGGTTGTACTTTACCTTTACAACTGACTAGGTTGTACTTTACAACTGACTTGGTTGTACTTTACAACTGACTAGGTTGTACTTTCCCTGTACAACTGACTAGGTTGTACTTTCCCTTTACAACTGACTAGGTTGTACTTTCCCTTTACAACTGACTAGGTTGTACTTTACAACTGACTAGGTTGTACTTTACCTTTACAACTGACTAGGTTGTACTTTCCCTGTACAACTGACTAGGTTGTACTTTACAACTGACTAGGTTGTACTTTCCCTTTACAACTGACTAGGTTGTACTTTCCCTTTACAACTGACTAGGTTGTACTTTCCCTGTACAACTAACTAGGTTGTACTTTCCCTGTACAACTGACTAGGTTGTACTTTACAACTGACTAGGTTGTACTTTCCCTGTACAACTGACTAGGTTGTACTTTCCCTGTACAACTGACTAGGTTGTACTTTACAACTGACTAGGTTGTACTTTACCTGTACAACTGACTAGGTTGTACTTTCCCTTTACAACTGACTAGGTTGTACTTTCCCTTTACAACTGACTAGGTTGTACTTTACAACTGACTAGGTTGTACTTTACAACTGACTAGGTTGTACTTTACCTTTACAACTGACTAGGTTGTACTTTCCCTTTACAACTGACTAGGTTGTACTTTACAACTGACTAGGTTGTACTTTACAACTGACTAGGTTGTACTTTCCCTTTACAACTGACTAGGTTGTACTTTACAACTGACTAGGTTATACTTTCCCTTTACAACTGACTAGGTTGTACTTTCCCTTTACAACTGACTAGGTTGTACTTTACAACTGACTAGGTTGTACTTTCCCTTTACAACTGACTAGGTTGTACTTTACAACTGACTAGGTTGTACTTTACATTTACAACTGACTAGGTTGTACTTTACAACTGACTAGGTTGTACTTTACAACTGACTAGGTTGTACTTTCCCTGTACAACTGACTAGGTTGTACTTTCCCTGTACAGCTGACTAGGTTGTACTTTACAACTGACTAGGTTGTACTTTACCTGTACAACTGACTAGGTTGTACTTTACAACTGACTAGGTTGTACTTTACCTTTACAACTGACTAGGTTGTACTTTCCCTTTACAACTGACTAGGTTGTACTTTACAACTGACTAGGTTGTACTTTACCTTTACAACTGACTAGGTTGTACTTTACAACTGACTAGGTTGTACTTTACCTTTACAACTGACTAGGTTGTACTTTACAACTGACTAGGTTGTACTTTACAACTGACTAGGTTGTACTTTACCTTTACAACTGACTAGGTTGTACTTTACAACTGACTTGGTTGTACTTTACAACTGACTAGGTTGTACTTTCCCTGTACAACTGACTAGGTTGTACTTTCCCTTTACAACTGACTAGGTTGTACTTTCCCTTTACAACTGACTAGGTTGTACTTTACAACTGACTAGGTTGTACTTTACCTTTACAACTGACTAGGTTGTACTTTCCCTGTACAACTGACTAGGTTGTACTTTACAACTGACTAGGTTGTACTTTCCCTGTACAACTGACTAGGTTGTACTTTCCCTTTACAACTAACTAGGTTGTACTTTACCTTTACAACTGACTAGGTTGTACCTTACAACTGACTAGGTTGTACTTTACCTTTACAACTGACTAGGCTGTACTTTACCTGTACAACTGACTAGATTGTACTTCCCCTTTACAACTGACTAGGTTGTACTTTCCCTTTACAACTGACTAGGTTGTACTTTACAACTGACTAGGTTGTACTTTCCCTGTACAACTGACTAGGTTGTACTTTCCCTTTACAACTGACTAGGTTGTACTTTACAACTGACTAGGTTGTACTTTCCCTTTACAACTGACTAGGTTGTACTTTCCCTGTACAACTGACTAGGTTTTACTTTCCCTGTACAACTGACTAGGTTGTACTTTCCCTTTACAACTGACTAGGTTGTACTTTCCCTTTACAACTGACTAGGTTGTACTTTACAACTGATTAGGTTGTACTTTACAACTGACTAGGTTGTACTTTACCTTTACAACTGACTAGGTTGTACTTTACAACTGACTAGGTTGTACTTTACAACTGACTAGGTTGTACTTTACCTTTACAACTGACTAGGTTGTACTTTCCCTGTACAACTGACTAGGTTGTACTTTACCTTTACAACTGACTAGGTTGTACTTTACAACTGACTAGGTTATACTTTCCCTTTACAACTGACTAGGTTGTACTTTCCCTTTACAACTGACTAGGTTGTACTTTACAACTGACTAGGTTGTACTTTCCCTTTACAACTGACTAGGTTGTACTTTCCCTTTACAACTGACTAGGTTGTACTTTCCCTGTACAACTAACTAGGTTGTACTTTCCCTGTACAACTGACTAGGTTGTACTTTACAACTGACTAGGTTGTACTTTCCCTGTACAACTGACTAGGTTGTACTTTCCCTGTACAACTGACTAGGTTGTACTTTACAACTGACTAGGTTGTACTTTACCTGTACAACTGACTAGGTTGTACTTTCCCTTTACAACTGACTAGGTTGTACTTTCCCTTTACAACTGACTAGGTTGTACTTTACAACTGACTAGGTTGTACTTTACAACTGACTAGGTTGTACTTTACCTTTACAACTGACTAGGTTGTACTTTCCCTTTACAACTGACTAGGTTGTACTTTACAACTGACTAGGTTGTACTTTACAACTGACTAGGTTGTACTTTCCCTTTACAACTGACTAGGTTGTACTTTACAACTGACTAGGTTATACTTTCCCTTTACAACTGACTAGGTTGTACTTTCCCTTTACAACTGACTAGGTTGTACTTTACAACTGACTAGGTTGTACTTTCCCTTTACAACTGACTAGGTTGTACTTTACAACTGACTAGGTTGTACTTTACCTTTACAACTGACTAGGTTGTACTTTACAACTGACTAGGTTGTACTTTACAACTGACTAGGTTGTACTTTCCCTGTACAACTGACTAGGTTGTACTTTACAACTGACTAGGTTGTACTTTACCTTTACAACTGACTAGGTTGTACTTTACAACTGACTAGGTTGTACTTTACAACTGACTAGGTTGTACTTTACCTGTACAACTGACTAGGTTGTACTTTACAACTGACTAGGTTGTACTTTACAACTGACTAGGTTGTACTTTACAACTGACTAGGTTGTACTTTACCTTTACAACTGACTAGGTTGTACTTTCCCTTTACAACTGACTAGGTTGTACTTTACAACTGACTAGGTTGTACTTTACAACTGACTAGGTTGTACTTTCCCTTTACAACTGACTAGGTTGTACTTTACAACTGACTAGGTTATACTTTCCCTTTACAACTGACTAGGTTGTACTTTCCCTTTACAACTGACTAGGTTATACTTTCCCTTTACAACTGACTAGGTTGTACTTTCCCTTTACAACTGACTAGGTTGTACTTTACAACTGACTAGGTTGTACTTTCCCTTTACAACTGACTAGGTTGTACTTTACAACTGACTAGGTTGTACTTTACCTTTACAACTGACTAGGTTGTACTTTACAACTGACTAGGTTGTACTTTACAACTGACTAGGTTGTACTTTCCCTGTACAACTGACTAGGTTGTACTTTCCCTTTACAACTGACTAGGTTGTACTTTCCCTTTACAACTGACTAGGTTGTACTTTACAACTGATTAGGTTGTACTTTACAACTGACTAGGTTGTACTTTACCTTTACAACTGACTAGGTTGTACTTTACAACTGACTAGGTTGTACTTTACAACTGACTAGGTTGTACTTTACCTTTACAACTGACTAGGTTGTACTTTCCCTGTACAACTGACTAGGTTGTACTTTACCTTTACAACTGACTAGGTTGTACTTTACAACTGACTAGGTTGTACTTTACAACTGACTAGGTTGTACTTTACAACTGACTAGGTTGTACTTTACCTTTACAACTGACTAGGTTGTACTTTCCCTTTACAACTGACTAGGTTGTACTTTACAACTGACTAGGTTGTACTTTACAACTGACTAGGTTGTACTTTCCCTTTACAACTGACTAGGTTGTACTTTACAACTGACTAGGTTATACTTTCCCTTTACAACTGACTAGGTTGTACTTTCCCTTTACAACTGACTAGGTTGTACTTTACAACTGACTAGGTTGTACTTTCCCTTTACAACTGACTAGGTTGTACTTTACAACTGACTAGGTTGTACTTTACCTTTACAACTGACTAGGTTGTACTTTACAACTGACTAGGTTGTACTTTACAACTGACTAGGTTGTACTTTCCCTGTACAACTGACTAGGTTGTACTTTCCCTGTACAGCTGACTAGGTTGTACTTTACAACTGACTAGGTTGTACTTTACCTGTACAACTGACTAGGTTGTACTTTACAACTGACTAGGTTGTACTTTACAACTGACTAGGTTGTACTTTACAACTGACTAGGTTGTACTTTACCTTTACAACTGACTAGGTTGTACTTTCCCTTTACAACTGACTAGGTTGTACTTTACAACTGACTAGGTTGTACTTTACAACTGACTAGGTTGTACTTTCCCTTTACAACTGACTAGGTTGTACTTTACAACTGACTAGGTTATACTTTCCCTTTACAACTGACTAGGTTGTACTTTCCCTTTACAACTGACTAGGTTGTACTTTACAACTGACTAGGTTGTACTTTCCCTTTACAACTGACTAGGTTGTACTTTACAACTGACTAGGTTGTACTTTACATTTACAACTGACTAGGTTGTACTTTACAACTGACTAGGTTGTACTTTACAACTGACTAGGTTGTACTTTCCCTGTACAACTGACTAGGTTGTACTTTCCCTGTACAGCTGACTAGGTTGTACTTTACAACTGACTAGGTTGTACTTTACCTGTACAACTGACTAGGTTGTACTTTACAACTGACTAGGTTGTACTTTACCTTTACAACTGACTAGGTTGTACTTTCCCTTTACAACTGACTAGGTTGTACTTTACAACTGACTAGGTTGTACTTTACCTTTACAACTGACTAGGTTGTACTTTACAACTGACTAGGTTGTACTTTACCTTTACAACTGACTAGGTTGTACTTTACAACTGACTAGGTTGTACTTTACAACTGACTAGGTTGTACTTTACCTTTACAACTGACTAGGTTGTACTTTACAACTGACTTGGTTGTACTTTACAACTGACTAGGTTGTACTTTCCCTGTACAACTGACTAGGTTGTACTTTCCCTTTACAACTGACTAGGTTGTACTTTCCCTTTACAACTGACTAGGTTGTACTTTACAACTGACTAGGTTGTACTTTACCTTTACAACTGACTAGGTTGTACTTTCCCTGTACAACTGACTAGGTTGTACTTTACAACTGACTAGGTTGTACTTTCCCTGTACAACTGACTAGGTTGTACTTTCCCTTTACAACTAACTAGGTTGTACTTTACCTTTACAACTGACTAGGCTGTACTTTACCTGTACAACTGACTAGATTGTACTTCCCCTTTACAACTGACTAGGTTGTACTTTCCCTTTACAACTGACTAGGTTGTACTTTACAACTGACTAGGTTGTACTTTCCCTGTACAACTGACTAGGTTGTACTTTCCCTTTACAACTGACTAGGTTGTACTTTACAACTGACTAGGTTGTACTTTCCCTTTACAACTGACTAGGTTGTACTTTCCCTGTACAACTGACTAGGTTTTACTTTCCCTGTACAACTGACTAGGTTGTACTTTCCCTTTACAACTGACTAGGTTGTACTTTCCCTTTACAACTGACTAGGTTGTACTTTACAACTGATTAGGTTGTACTTTACAACTGACTAGGTTGTACTTTACCTTTACAACTGACTAGGTTGTACTTTACAACTGACTAGGTTGTACTTTACAACTGACTAGGTTGTACTTTACCTTTACAACTGACTAGGTTGTACTTTCCCTGTACAACTGACTAGGTTGTACTTTACCTTTACAACTGACTAGGTTGTACTTTACAACTGACTAGGTTATACTTTCCCTTTACAACTGACTAGGTTGTACTTTCCCTTTACAACTGACTAGGTTGTACTTTCCCTTTACAACTGACTAGGTTGTACTTTCCCTTTACAACTGACTAGGTTGTACTTTCCCTGTACAACTAACTAGGTTGTACTTTCCCTGTACAACTGACTAGGTTGTACTTTACAACTGACTAGGTTGTACTTTCCCTGTACAACTGACTAGGTTGTACTTTCCCTGTACAACTGACTAGGTTGTACTTTACAACTGACTAGGTTGTACTTTACCTGTACAACTGACTAGGTTGTACTTTCCCTTTACAACTGACTAGGTTGTACTTTCCCTTTACAACTGACTAGGTTGTACTTTACAACTGACTAGGTTGTACTTTACAACTGACTAGGTTGTACTTTACCTTTACAACTGACTAGGTTGTACTTTCCCTTTACAACTGACTAGGTTGTACTTTACAACTGACTAGGTTGTACTTTACAACTGACTAGGTTGTACTTTCCCTTTACAACTGACTAGGTTGTACTTTACAACTGACTAGGTTATACTTTCCCTTTACAACTGACTAGGTTGTACTTTCCCTTTACAACTGACTAGGTTGTACTTTACAACTGACTAGGTTGTACTTTCCCTTTACAACTGACTAGGTTGTACTTTACAACTGACTAGGTTGTACTTTACCTTTACAACTGACTAGGTTGTACTTTACAACTGACTAGGTTGTACTTTACAACTGACTAGGTTGTACTTTCCCTGTACAACTGACTAGGTTGTACTTTCCCTGTACAGCTGACTAGGTTGTACTTTACAACTGACTAGGTTGTACTTTACCTGTACAACAGACTAGGTTGTACTTTACAACTGACTAGGTTGTACTTTACCTTTACAACTGACTAGGTTGTACTTTCCCTTTACAACTGACTAGATTGTACTTTACAACTGACTAGGTTGTACTTTACCTTTACAACTGACTAGGTTGTACTTTACAACTGACTAGGTTGTACTTTACCTTTACAACTGACTAGGTTGTACTTTACAACTGACTAGGTTGTACTTTCCCTGTACAACTGACTAGGTTGTACTTTCCCTTTACAACTGACTAGGTTGTACTTTCCCTTTACAACTGACTAGGTTGTACTTTACAACTGACTAGGTTGTACTTTACCTTTACAACTGACTAGGTTGTACTTTCCCTGTACAACTGACTAGGTTGTACTTTACAACTGACTAGGTTGTACTTTCCCTGTACAACTGACTAGGTTGTACTTTCCCTTTACAACTAACTAGGTTGTACTTTACCTTTACAACTGACTAGGTTGTACTTTACAACTGACTAGGTTGTACTTTACCTTTACAACTGACTAGGCTGTACTTTACCTGTACAACTGACTAGATTGTACTTCCCCTTTACAACTGACTAGGTTGTACTTTCCCTTTACAACTGACTAGGTTGTACTTTACAACTGACTAGGTTGTACTTTCCCTGTACAACTGACTAGGTTGTACTTTCCCTTTACAACTGACTAGGTTGTACTTTACAACTGACTAGGTTGTACTTTCCCTTTACAACTGACTAGGTTGTACTTTCCCTGTACAACTGACTAGGTTGTACTTTCCCTGTACAACTGACTAGGTTGTACTTTACCTGTACAACTGACTAGGTTGTACTTTACCTTTACAACTGACTAGGCTGTACTTTACCTGTACAACTGACTAGGTTGTACTTTCCCTTTACAACTGACTAGGTTGTACTTTCCCTTTACAACTGACTAGGTTGTACTTTCCCTGTACAACTAACTAGGTTGTACTTTCCCTGTACAACTGACTAGGTTGTACTTTACAACTGACTAGGTTGTACTTTCCCTGTACAACTGACTAGGTTGTACTTTCCCTGTACAACTGACTAGGTTGTACTTTACAACTGACTAGGTTGTACTTTACCTGTACAACTGACTAGGTTGTACTTTCCCTTTACAACTGACTAGGTTGTACTTTCCCTTTACAACTGACTAGGTTGTACTTTACAACTGACTAGGTTGTACTTTACAACTGACTAGGTTGTACTTTCCCTTTACAACTGACTAGGTTGTACTTTACAACTGACTAGGTTGTACTTTACAACTGACTAGGTTGTACTTTCCCTTTACAACTGACTAGGTTGTACTTTACAACTGACTAGGTTATACTTTCCCTTTACAACTGACTAGGTTGTACTTTCCCTTTACAACTGACTAGGTTGTACTTTACAACTGACTAGGTTGTACTTTCCCTTTACAACTGACTAGGTTGTACTTTACAACTGACTAGGTTGTACTTTACCTTTACAACTGACTAGGTTGTACTTTACAACTGACTAGGTTGTACTTTACAACTGACTAGGTTGTACTTTCCCTGTACAACTGACTAGGTTGTACTTTCCCTGTACAGCTGACTAGGTTGTACTTTACAACTGACTAGGTTGTACTTTACCTGTACAACTGACTAGGTTGTACTTTACAACTGACTAGGTTGTACTTTACCTTTACAACTGACTAGGTTGTACTTTCCCTTTACAACTGACTAGGTTGTACTTTACAACTGACTAGGTTGTACTTTACCTTTACAACTGACTAGGTTGTACTTTGCAACTGACTAGGTTGTACTTTACCTTTACAACTGACTAGGTTGTACTTTACAACTGACTAGGTTGTACTTTACAACTGACTAGGTTGTACTTTACCTTTACAACTGACTAGGTTGTACTTTACAACTGACTTGGTTGTACTTTACAACTGACTAGGTTGTACTTTCCCTGTACAACTGACTAGGTTGTACTTTCCCTTTACAACTGACTAGGTTGTACTTTCCCTTTACAACTGACTAGGTTGTACTTTACAACTGACTAGGTTGTACTTTACCTTTACAACTGACTAGGTTGTACTTTCCCTGTACAACTGACTAGGTTGTACTTTCCCTTTACAACTGACTAGGTTGTACTTTACAACTGACTAGGTTGTACTTTCCCTTTACAACTGACTAGGTTGTACTTTCCCTGTACAACTGACTAGGTTGTACTTTCCCTGTACAACTGACTAGGTTGTACTTTACCTGTACAACTGACTAGGTTGTACTTTACCTTTACAACTGACTAGGCTGTACTTTACCTGTACAACTGACTAGGTTGTACTTTCCCTTTACAACTGACTAGGTTGTACTTTCCCTTTACA
This sequence comes from Oncorhynchus mykiss, assembly GCF_057628025.1. NCBI lineage: Eukaryota > Metazoa > Chordata > Actinopteri > Salmoniformes > Salmonidae > Oncorhynchus > Oncorhynchus mykiss. Next base: position 101,903,274 of record NC_143023.1, on the reverse strand, counting down.
ACTGACTAGGTTGTACTTTCCCTGTACAACTAACTAGGTTGTACTTTCCCTGTACAACTGACTAGGTTGTACTTTACAACTGACTAGGTTGTACTTTCCCTGTACAACTGACTAGGTTGTACTTTCCCTGTACAACTGACTAGGTTGTACTTTACAACTGACTAGGTTGTACTTTACCTGTACAACTGACTAGGTTGTACTTTCCCTTTACAACTGACTAGGTTGTACTTTCCCTTTACAACTGACTAGGTTGTACTTTACAACTGACTAGGTTGTACTTTACAACTGACTAGGTTGTACTTTACCTTTACAACTGACTAGGTTGTACTTTCCCTTTACAACTGACTAGGTTGTACTTTACAACTGACTAGGTTGTACTTTACAACTGACTAGGTTGTACTTTCCCTTTACAACTGACTAGGTTGTACTTTACAACTGACTAGGTTATACTTTCCCTTTACAACTGACTAGGTTGTACTTTCCCTTTACAACTGACTAGGTTGTACTTTACAACTGACTAGGTTGTACTTTCCCTTTACAACTGACTAGGTTGTACTTTACAACTGACTGGGTTGTACTTTACCTTTACAACTGACTAGGTTGTACTTTACAACTGACTAGGTTGTACTTTACAACTGACTAGGTTGTACTTTCCCTGTACAACTGACTAGGTTGTACTTTCCCTGTACAGCTGACTAGGTTGTACTTTACAACTGACTAGGTTGTACTTTACCTGTACAACTGACTAGGTTGTACTTTACAACTGACTAGGTTGTACTTTACCTTTACAACTGACTAGGTTGTACTTTCCCTTTACAACTGACTAGGTTGTACTTTACAACTGACTAGGTTGTACTTTACCTTTACAACTGACTAGGTTGTACTTTACCTTTACAACTGACTAGGTTGTACTTTACAACTGACTAGGTTGTACTTTACAACTGACTAGGTTGTACTTTACCTTTACAACTGACTAGGTTGTACTTTACAACTGACTTGGTTGTACTTTACAACTGACTAGGTTGTACTTTCCCTGTACAACTGACTAGGTTGTACTTTCCCTTTACAACTGACTTGGTTGTACTTTCCCTTTACAACTGACTAGGTTGTACTTTACAACTGACTAGGTTGTACTTTACCTTTACAACTGACTAGGTTGTACTTTCCCTGTACAACTGACTAGGTTGTACTTTACAACTGACTAGGTTGTACTTTCCCTGTACAACTGACTAGGTTGTACTTTCCCTTTACAACTAACTAGGTTGTACTTTACCTTTACAACTGACTAGGTTGTACTTTACAACTGACTAGGTTGTACTTTACCTTTACAACTGACTAGGCTGTACTTTACCTGTACAACTGACTAGATTGTACTTCCCCTTTACAACTGACTAGGTTGTACTTTCCCTTTACAACTGACTAGGTTGTACTTTACAACTGACTAGGTTGTACTTTCCCTTTACAACTGACTAGGTTGTACTTTCCCTGTACAACTGACTAGGTTGTACTTTCCCTGTACAACTGACTAGGTTGTACTTTACCTGTACAACTGACTAGGTTGTACTTTACCTTTACAACTGACTAGGCTGTACTTTACCTGTACAACTGACTAGGTTGTACTTTCCCTTTACAACTGACTAGGTTGTACTTTCCCTTTACAACTGACTAGGTTGTACTTTACAACTGACTAGGTTGTACTTTACAACTGACTAGGTTGTACTTTCCCTGTACAACTGACTAGGTTGTACTTTACCTTTACAACTGACTAGGTTGTACTTTCCCTGTACAACTGACTAGGTTGTACTTTCCCTGTACAACTGACTAGGTTGTACTTTACCTGTACAACTGACTAGGTTGTACTTTACCTTTACAACTGACTAGGCTGTACTTTACCTGTACAACTGACTAGGTTGTACTTTCCCTTTACAACTGACTAGGTTGTACTTTCCCTTTACAACTGACTAGGTTGTACTTTACAACTGACTAGGTTGTACTTTACAACTGACTAGGTTGTACTTTCCCTGTACAACTGACTAGGTTGTACTTTACCTTTACAACTGACTAGGTTGTACTTTACAACTGACTAGGTTGTACTTTACCTTTACAACTGACTAGGTTGTACTTTACAACTGACTAGGTTGTACTTTACAACTGACTAGGTTGTACTTTACCTTTACAACTGACTAGGTTGTACTTTCCCTGTACAGCTGACTAGGTTGTACTTTACAACTGACTAGGTTGTACTTTACCTGTACAACTGACTAGGTTGTACTTTACAACTGACTAGGTTGTACTTTACCTTTACAACTGACTAGGTTGTACTTTCCCTTTACAACTGACTAGGTTGTACTTTACAACTGACTAGGTTGTACTTTACCTTTACAACTGACTAGGTTGTACTTTGCAACTGACTAGGTTGTACTTTACCTTTACAACTGACTAGGTTGTACTTTACAACTGACTAGGTTGTACTTTACAACTGACTAGGTTGTACTTTCCCTTTACAACTGACTAGGTTGTACTTTCCCTTTACAACTGACTAGGTTGTACTTTACAACTGACTAGGTTGTACTTTACCTTTACAACTGACTAGGTTGTACTTTCCCTGTACAACTGACTAGGTTGTACTTTCCCTTTACAACTGACTAGGTTGTACTTTACAACTGACTAGGTTGTACTTTCCCTTTACAACTGACTAGGTTGTACTTTCCCTGTACAACTGACTAGGTTGTACTTTCCCTGTACAACTGACTAGGTTGTACTTTACCTGTACAACTGACTAGGTTGTACTTTACCTTTACAACTCACTAGGCTGTACTTTACCTGTACAACTGACTAGGTTGTACTTTCCCTTTACAACTGACTAGGTTGTACTTTCCCTTTACAACTGACTAGGTTGTACTTTCCCTGTACAACTAACTAGGTTGTACTTTCCCTGTACAACTGACTAGGTTGTACTTTACAACTGACTAGGTTGTACTTTCCCTGTACAACTGACTAGGTTGTACTTTCCCTGTACAACTGACTAGGTTGTACTTTACAACTGACTAGGTTGTACTTTACCTGTACAACTGACTAGGTTGTACTTTCCCTTTACAACTGACTAGGTTGTACTTTCCCTTTACAACTGACTAGGTTGTACTTTACAACTGACTAGGTTGTACTTTACAACTGACTAGGTTGTACTTTACCTTTACAACTGACTAGGTTGTACTTTCCCTTTACAACTGACTAGGTTGTACTTTACAACTGACTAGGTTGTACTTTACAACTGACTAGGTTGTACTTTCCCTTTACAACTGACTAGGTTGTACTTTACAACTGACTAGGTTATACTTTCCCTTTACAACTGACTAGGTTGTACTTTCCCTTTACAACTGACTAGGTTGTACTTTACAACTGACTAGGTTGTACTTTCCCTTTACAACTGACTAGGTTGTACTTTACAACTGACTGGGTTGTACTTTACCTTTACAACTGACTAGGTTGTACTTTACAACTGACTAGGTTGTACTTTACAACTGACTAGGTTGTACTTTCCCTGTACAACTGACTAGGTTGTACTTTCCCTGTACAGCTGACTAGGTTGTACTTTACAACTGACTAGGTTGTACTTTACCTGTACAACTGACTAGGTTGTACTTTACAACTGACTAGGTTGTACTTTACCTTTACAACTGACTAGGTTGTACTTTCCCTTTACAACTGACTAGGTTGTACTTTACAACTGACTAGGTTGTACTTTACCTTTACAACTGACTAGGTTGTACTTTACCTTTACAACTGACTAGGTTGTACTTTACAACTGACTAGGTTGTACTTTACAACTGACTAGGTTGTACTTTACCTTTACAACTGACTAGGTTGTACTTTACAACTGACTTGGTTGTACTTTACAACTGACTAGGTTGTACTTTCCCTGTACAACTGACTAGGTTGTACTTTCCCTTTACAACTGACTTGGTTGTACTTTCCCTTTACAACTGACTAGGTTGTACTTTACAACTGACTAGGTTGTACTTTACCTTTACAACTGACTAGGTTGTACTTTCCCTGTACAACTGACTAGGTTGTACTTTACAACTGACTAGGTTGTACTTTCCCTGTACAACTGACTAGGTTGTACTTTCCCTTTACAACTAACTAGGTTGTACTTTACCTTTACAACTGACTAGGTTGTACTTTACAACTGACTAGGTTGTACTTTACCTTTACAACTGACTAGGCTGTACTTTACCTGTACAACTGACTAGATTGTACTTCCCCTTTACAACTGACTAGGTTGTACTTTCCCTTTACAACTGACTAGGTTGTACTTTACAACTGACTAGGTTGTACTTTCCCTTTACAACTGACTAGGTTGTACTTTCCCTGTACAACTGACTAGGTTGTACTTTCCCTGTACAACTGACTAGGTTGTACTTTACCTGTACAACTGACTAGGTTGTACTTTACCTTTACAACTGACTAGGCTGTACTTTACCTGTACAACTGACTAGGTTGTACTTTCCCTTTACAACTGACTAGGTTGTACTTTCCCTTTACAACTGACTAGGTTGTACTTTACAACTGACTAGGTTGTACTTTACAACTGACTAGGTTGTACTTTCCCTGTACAACTGACTAGGTTGTACTTTACCTTTACAACTGACTAGGTTGTACTTTCCCTGTACAACTGACTAGGTTGTACTTTCCCTGTACAACTGACTAGGTTGTACTTTACCTGTACAACTGACTAGGTTGTACTTTACCTTTACAACTGACTAGGCTGTACTTTACCTGTACAACTGACTAGGTTGTACTTTCCCTTTACAACTGACTAGGTTGTACTTTCCCTTTACAACTGACTAGGTTGTACTTTACAACTGACTAGGTTGTACTTTACAACTGACTAGGTTGTACTTTCCCTGTACAACTGACTAGGTTGTACTTTACCTTTACAACTGACTAGGTTGTACTTTACAACTGACTAGGTTGTACTTTACCTTTACAACTGACTAGGTTGTACTTTACAACTGACTAGGTTGTACTTTACAACTGACTAGGTTGTACTTTACCTTTACAACTGACTAGGTTGTACTTTACCTTTACAACTGACTAGGTTGTACTTTCCCTTTACAACTGACTAGGTTGTACTTTACAACTGACTAGGTTGTACTTTACCTTTACAACTGACTAGGTTGTACTTTACAACTGACTAGGTTGTACTTTCCCTTTACAACTGACTAGGTTGTACTTTCCCTTTACAACTGACTAGGTTGTACTTTACAACTGACTAGGTTATACTTTCCCTGTACAACTGACTAGGTTGTACTTTCCCTTTACAACTGACTAGGTTGTACTTTACAACTGACTAGGTTGTACTTTCCCTTTACAACTGACTAGGTTGTACTTTACAACTGACTAGGTTGTACTTTCCCTTTACAACTGACTAGGTTGTACTATCCCTTTACAACTGACTAGGTTGTACTTTCCCTGTACAACTAACTAGGTTGTACTTTCCCTGTACAACTGACTAGGTTGTACTTTCCCTTTACAACTGACTAGGTTGTACTTTCCCTTTACAACTGACTAGGTTGTACTTTCCCTTTACAACTGACTAGGTTGTACTTTACCTTTACAACTGACTAGGTTGTACTTTCCCTGTACAACTGACAAGGTTGTACTTTACAACTGACTAGGTTGTACTTTACAACTGACTAGGTTGTACTTTACCTGTACAACTGACTAGGTTGTACTTTCCCTTTACAACTGACTAGGTTGTACTTTCCCTTTACAACTGACTAGGTTGTACTTTACAACTGACTAGGTTGTACTTTACAACTGACTAGGTTGTACTTTACCTTTACAACTGACTAGGTTGTACTTTACAACTGACTAGGTTGTACTTTACAACTGACTAGGTTGTACTTTACCTTTACAACTGACTAGGTTGTACTTTCCCTGTACAACTGACTAGGTTGTACTTTACCTTTACAACTGACTAGGTTGTACTTTACAACTGACTAGGTTATACTTTCCCTTTACAACTGACTAGGTTGTACTTTCCCTTTACAACTGACTAGGTTGTACTTTACAACTGACTAGGTTGTACTTTCCCTTTACAACTGACTAGGTTGTACTTTCCCTTTACAACTGACTAGGTTGTACTTTCCCTGTACAACTAACTAGGTTGTACTTTCCCTGTACAACTGACTAGGTTGTACTTTACAACTGACTAGGTTGTACTTTCCCTGTACAACTGACTAGGTTGTACTTTCCCTGTACAACTGACTAGGTTGTACTTTACAACTGACTAGGTTGTACTTTACCTGTACAACTGACTAGGTTGTACTTTCCCTTTACAACTGACTAGGTTGTACTTTACCTTTACAACTGACTAGGTTGTACTTTACAACTGACTAGGTTGTACTTTACAACTGACTAGGTTGTACTTTACCTTTACAACTGACTAGGTTGTACTTTACCTTTACAACTGACTAGGTTGTACTTTCCCTTTACAACTGACTAGGTTGTACTTTACAACTGACTAGGTTGTACTTTACCTTTACAACTGACTAGGTTGTACTTTACAACTGACTAGGTTGTACTTTCCCTTTACAACTGACTAGGTTGTACTTTCCCTTTACAACTGACTAGGTTGTACTTTACAACTGACTAGGTTATACTTTCCCTGTACAACTGACTAGGTTGTACTTTCCCTTTACAACTGACTAGGTTGTACTTTACAACTGACTAGGTTGTACTTTCCCTTTACAACTGACTAGGTTGTACTTTACAACTGACTAGGTTGTACTTTCCCTTTACAACTGACTAGGTTGTACTATCCCTTTACAACTGACTAGGTTGTACTTTCCCTGTACAACTAACTAGGTTGTACTTTCCCTGTACAACTGACTAGGTTGTACTTTCCCTTTACAACTGACTAGGTTGTACTTTCCCTTTACAACTGACTAGGTTGTACTTTCCCTTTACAACTGACTAGGTTGTACTTTACCTTTACAACTGACTAGGTTGTACTTTCCCTGTACAACTGACAAGGTTGTACTTTACAACTGACTAGGTTGTACTTTACAACTGACTAGGTTGTACTTTACCTGTACAACTGACTAGGTTGTACTTTCCCTTTACAACTGACTAGGTTGTACTTTCCCTTTACAACTGACTAGGTTGTACTTTACAACTGACTAGGTTGTACTTTACAACTGACTAGGTTGTACTTTACCTTTACAACTGACTAGGTTGTACTTTACAACTGACTAGGTTGTACTTTACAACTGACTAGGTTGTACTTTACCTTTACAACTGACTAGGTTGTACTTTCCCTGTACAACTGACTAGGTTGTACTTTACCTTTACAACTGACTAGGTTGTACTTTACAACTGACTAGGTTATACTTTCCCTTTACAACTGACTAGGTTGTACTTTCCCTTTACAACTGACTAGGTTGTACTTTACAACTGACTAGGTTGTACTTTCCCTTTACAACTGACTAGGTTGTACTTTCCCTTTACAACTGACTAGGTTGTACTTTCCCTGTACAACTAACTAGGTTGTACTTTCCCTGTACAACTGACTAGGTTGTACTTTACAACTGACTAGGTTGTACTTTCCCTGTACAACTGACTAGGTTGTACTTTCCCTGTACAACTGACTAGGTTGTACTTTACAACTGACTAGGTTGTACTTTACCTGTACAACTGACTAGGTTGTACTTTCCCTTTACAACTGACTAGGTTGTACTTTCCCTTTACAACTGACTAGGTTGTACTTTACAACTGACTAGGTTGTACTTTACAACTGACTAGGTTGTACTTTACCTTTACAACTGACTAGGTTGTACTTTCCCTTTACAACTGACTAGGTTGTACTTTACAACTGACTAGGTTGTACTTTACAACTGACTAGGTTGTACTTTCCCTTTACAACTGACTAGGTTGTACTTTACAACTGACTAGGTTGTACTTTCCCTTTACAACTGACTAGGTTGTACTTTACAACTGACTAGGTTGTACTTTCCCTTTACAACTGACTAGGTTGTACTTTACAACTGACTAGGTTGTACTTTACCTTTACAACTGACTAGGTTGTACTTTACAACTGACTAGGTTGTACTTTACAACTGACTAGGTTGTACTTTCCCTGTACAACTGACTAGGTTGTACTTTCCCTGTACAGCTGACTAGGTTGTACTTTACAACTGACTAGGTTGTACTTTACCTGTACAACTGACTAGGTTGTACTTTACAACTGACTAGGTTGTACTTTACCTTTACAACTGACTAGGTTGTACTTTACAACTGACTAGGTTGTACTTTACCTTTACAACTGACTAGGCTGTACTTTACAACTGACTAGGTTGTACTTTCCCTGTACAACTGACTAGGTTGTACTTTCCCTTTACAACTGACTAGGTTGTACTTTACAACTGACTAGGTTGTACTTTCCCTTTACAACTGACTAGGTTGTACTTTCCCTGTACAACTGACTAGGTTGTACTTTCCCTGTACAACTGACTAGGTTGTACTTTCCCTTTACAACTGACTAGGTTGTACTTTACAACTGACTAGGTTGTACTTTCCCTGTACAACTGACTAGGTTGTACTTTCCCTTTACAACTGACTAGGTTGTACTTTACAACTGACTAGGTTGTACTTTCCCTGTACAACTGACTAGGTTGTACTTTCCCTTTACAACTGACTAGGTTGTACTTTCCCTGTACAACTGACTAGGTTGTACTTTCCCTGTACAACTGACTAGGTTGTACTTTACCTTTACAACTGACTAGGTTGTACTTTACAACTGACTAGGTTGTACTTTACAACTGACTAGGTTGTACTTTACCTTTACAACTGACTAGGTTGTACTTTACAACTGACTAGGTTGTACTTTACCTTTACAACTGACTAGGTTGTACTTTACAACTGACTAGGTTGTACTTTCCCTTTACAACTGACTAGGTTGTACTTTACAACTGACTAGGTTGTACTTTACCTTTACAACTGACTAGGTTGTACTTTACCTTTACAACTGACTAGGTTGTACTTTACAACTGACTAGGTTGTACTTTCCCTGTACAACTGACTAGGTTGTACTTTACAACTGACCAGGTTGTACTTTACCTTTACAACTGACTAGGTTGTACTTTACCTTTACAACTGACTAGGTTGTACTTTACAACTGACTAGGTTGTACTTTACCTTTACAACTGACTAGGTTGTACTTTCCCTGTACAACTGACTAGGTTGTACTTTCCCTGTACAACTGACTAGGTTGTACTTTACCTTTACAACTGACTAGGTTGTACTTTACCTTTACAACTGACTAGGTTGTACTTAACCTTTACAACTGACTAGGTTGTACTTTACAACTGACTAGGTTGTACTTTCCCTGTACAACTGACTAGGTTGTACTTTCCCTGTACAACTGACTAGGTTGTACTTTACCTTTACAACTGACTAGGTTGTACTTTACCTTTACAACTGACTAGGTTGTACTTTACAACTGACTAGGTTGTACTTTACCTTTACAACTGACTAGGTTGTACTTTACCTTTACAACTGACTAGGTTGTAGTTTACCTTTACAACTGACTAGGTTGTACTTTACAACTGACTAGGTTGTACTTTCCCTTTACAACTGACTAGGTTGTACTTTCCCTGTCATTTCACAGCATCTCATTTGTAAACATTTCAACTGTATTAAATTATAACCTTTTTCAATTCCACCCATCAAAATAAAGGTCTCTTTCTTCTTTTTCTTGTAAATGTCGAGACAGTAAATCCCAGACGAAGCTTTGGCGTTCTGATTGATGCAACAGAAAGACAACGTACTGCTTTTGAGCCCATTTCAGACATTACCGGGGTGAAAGGTCATTACAAACATTTCTGCAGTCGTAACGTTAACGGGACAAAACGACAGGAAAGAGGATGAAAGAGTCCCAGGAGTACAATTAAAAACAAACCAATAAAGTGACATTTAAGTGACAAGAAGATTAAGCACCTTTTAAACACAGGAAATACTGAAAAATACCTCTCAAACACAGGAAATACTGAAAAAACACCTCTTAAACACAGGAAATACTGAAAAATACCTCTCAAACACAGGAAATACTGGAAAAACACCTCTTAAACACAGGAAATACTAGAAAAACACATCTCAAACACAGGAAATACTGAAAAATAACTCTTAAACACAGGAAATACTGAAAAATACCTCTCAAACACAGGAAATACTGAAAAAACACCTCTTAAACACAGGAAATACTAGAAAAATACCTCTCAAACACAGGAAATAGATGGCTGAAAAACACCTCTTAAACACAGGAAATAGATGGCTGACAAACACCTCTTAAACACAGGAAATAGATGGCTGACAAACACCTCTCAAACACAGGAAATAGATGGCTGACAAACACCTCTCAAACACAGGAAATAGATGGCTGACAAACACCTCTCAAACACAGGAAATAGATGGCTGAAAAACACCTCTTAAACACAGGAAATAGATGGCTGACAAACACCTATCACACACAGGAAATAGATGGCTGAAAAACACCTCTTAAACACAGGAAATACTGAAAAATACCTATCAAACACAGGAAATAGATGGCTGAAAAATACCTCTCAAACACAGGAAATAGATGGCTGAAAAACACCTCTTAAACACAGGAAATAGATGGCTGACAAACACCTCTTAAACACAGAAAATACTGAAAAATACCTCTCAAACACAGGAAATACTGAAAAATACCTCTTAAACACAGGAAATACTGAAAAATACCTCTCAAACACAGGAAATAGATGGCTGAAAAATACCTCTCAAACACAGGAAATAGATGGCTGAAAAACACCTCTCAAACACAGGAAATACTGAAAAATACCTCTCAAACACAGGAAATATTGAAAAATACCTCTCAAACACAGGAAATAGATGGCTGAAAAACACCTCTTAAACACAGGAAATACTGAAAAATACCTCTCAAACACAGGAAATACTGAAAAATACCTCTCAAACACAGGAAATAGATGGCTGAAAAACACCTCTTAAACACAGGAAATACTGAAAAAACCTCTCAAGCACAGGAAATACTGAAAAACACCTCTTAAACACAGGAAATAGACAGCTGAAAAACACCTAATAAACACAGGAAATAGATGGCTGAAAAGACAGGGTTCTATAGGGCTCTGGTCTAAAGTAGTGTAATATATAGGGAATACGGTTCTATAGGGCTCTGGTCTAAAGTAGTGTACTATATAGGGAATAGGGTTATATAGGGCTCTGATCTAAAGTAGTGTACTATATAGGGAATAGGGTTCTATAGGGCTCTGGTCTAAAGTAGTGTATTATATAGGGAATAGGGTTCTATAGGGCTCTGGTCTAAAGTAGTGCACTATATATAGGGAATAGGGTTCTATAGGGCTCTGGTCTAAAGTAGTGCACTATATAGGGAATAGGGTTCTATAGGGCTCTGGTCTAAAGTAGTGTATTATATAGGGAATAGGGTTCTATAGGGCTCTGGTCTAAAGTAGTGTACTATATAGGGAATAGGGTTATATAGGGCTCTGATCTAAAGTAGTGCACTATATAGGGAATAGGGTTCTATAGGGCTCTGGTCTAAAGTAGTGTATTATATAGGGAATAGGGTTCTATAGGGCTCTGGTCTAAAGTAGTGTATTATATAGGGAATAGGGTTCTATAGGGCTCTGGTCTAAAGTCCTGTACTATATAGGGAATAGGGTTCTATTTCACAGTGTAGTCTTTGTAGCCATTAGCTCACCTGATCTGCTTGTCAGCCATTTATGTGAGGCGCCGGCTGGTCGTCAGAGAGTTGATATGTGTCTGTCTGATGTGCCAGTCAGTCCATCTGCTGCTGTTGTTATTGTTGTTGTGTGTTTCTTTCTTTAGTCTATAATGCTGTTTGCTTGGTTAGCTTGGTTAGCTCTTCCTTAGTTTCTGTGTCTTTAATACTTTGAATCCAAACGTTATTATTATTATTATTATTTTCGATCAGTCAGTTGTCTTGTCTGTCAGCTGGCCTCTGAAGCGCAAGAAGTTGAGGTCCGATAGGGAGGGATATCTGAAACAGGTGAAAGATAGAAGCTGTTAGCTAACAACATCAACGCTCGGGACAAGGGGTTGTTGCCCTGAAATACGTCAACAACACACAGACACACACACACACACACACACACACACACACACACACACACACACACACACACACACACACACACACACACACAGTCACCATACAACATTGTTTCCTAAGACTTGTCCTACATTGTCAAAGTGGCCTTATCGTGGGCTGCTATACTCATTCAGTTAGCAGTATCCTCACATCAAAGGCTTATATATTGCAACGCTTCACTGGATCAATAAGAAACTTTGCTGGCACACTACTGTCATCTAGTGGCCAAAATCTAAATTGCGCCTAAACTCCAATATGATATTATGGCCTTTCTCCTGCATTTCAAAGATGATGGAACATATAAAATCATAGAAAACACATATTTTTTTGTTTGTATTATCTTTTATTATTATTATCTAATCTATTATCTAATGTGTTATATTCTCCTACATTAATTTCACATTTCCACAACCGTCAAAGTGTTTTCTTTCAAATGGTACCAAGAATATGCATATCCTTGCTTCAGGGCCTGAGCTACAGGCAGTTAGATTTTAGGCGAAAAATGAAAAAAAAAAAAATGGATCCGATCCTTAATAAGAGGTTTTAATGATGGGTGGCCATCAGAATACTGTACTGACATTACACTGGTGTTGCCCTATAGCAGAGTATATCTGTTTGCATGTACGTTGCCAGGTGTTGCCCTATAGCAGAGTATATCTGTTTGCATGTACGTTGCCTGGTGTTGCCCTATAGCAGAGTATATCTGTTTGCATGTACGTTGCCTGGTGTTGCCCTATAGCAGAGTATATCTGTTTGCATGTACGTTGCCTGGTGTTGCTTGGTTTGCGTTTACACGGTCTACATTATGTTCTGTATTGAATTGGTGAAGCACAAAGAAAAAGCATCCACATAAAGCTTCATAATCAGACTGGTGGTAAAACTTAGAGGAAGACGCTACATTTGATTTATGTACCCTTTATGACGGCCGGATGTGATACAGCCAGGATCCGAACCGGTGACTAGGACTGAGACGTAGTGTCTTAGACTGCTGCGCCACTCGGAAGCCCCTGATGTGTGGTACACAGTAGAGCAGAAACAGCCCCTGATGTGTGGTACACAGTAGAGCAGAAACAGCCCTGATGTGTGGTACACAGTAGAGCAGAAACAGCCCTGATGTGTGGTACACAGTAGAGCAGAAACAGCCCTGATGTGTGGTACACAGCAGAGCATAAACAGCCCTGATGTGTGGTACACAGTAGAGCAGAAACAGCCCTGATGTGTGGTACACAGCAGAGCAGAAACAGCCCTGATGTGTGGTACACAGTAGAGCAGAAACAGCCCTGATGTGTGGTACACAGCAGAGCAGAAACAGCCCTGATGTGTGGTACACAGTAGAGTAGAAACAGCCCTGATGTGTGGTACACAGTAGAGCAGAAACAGCCCTGATGTGTGGTACACAGTAGAGCAGAAACAGCCCTGATGTGTGGTACACAGTAGAGCAGAAACAGCCCTGATGTGTGGTACACAGCAGAGCAGAAACAGCCCTGATGTGTGGTACACAGCAGAGCAGAAACAGCCCTGATGTGTGGTACACAGTAGAGCAGAAACAGCCCTGATGTGTGGTACACAGCAGAGCAGAAACAGCCCTGATGTGTGGTACACAGCAGAGCAGAAACAGCCCTGATGTGGAAATCTGCTTACCATTTCCCCCTACACGCTCTCCACCCCCTTTCCACAACCAATCACGACGTCTCTCTCGCCGAGCTATTACCCAGCCCCCCTTATCCCTCCCTCCTTCTCTCTCCCTCCCCCTCTCTCTCTCTTCCTCCCCCTTCTCCCTCCCTCCCTCCCACCCACCTTTTCGCTTTCTCCCTCCCTCCCTCTCTTTCCCCCCCTCCTCCTTCTCTCTCCATCCCTCTCACCCTCCCCCCCCCACCCTTTTCCTTTTCAGTCGTGACTCTCTCCTTCTCCCTCCCTCCCTCCCTCCCTCCCACCCTCTCCCTCCCTCCCACCCTCTCCCACCCACCCCCCACCCCCCACCCTTTTCCTCTTTAGTCGTGACTCTCCAACACAGAACATTCTTTCTTTTCCACTCAGACTTTTTCTGACTTATCTTTTTACTTGAAAAACAGATCCTCGGTATACAATTAGGCCTATACAGTAGAGATGGAACAGCATGGATATTTATCTTGTGAGTACCAGGCCTAGAATGAACACAGCTGGAGCAGTGGACACTGAGAATGCAGCTGTGCTCCATGGCAGTGTGTTGCATTTGGTTTGGATGGGGACTCAGGGCCCTGGCTGTGCTGTACACTGTGCTTGTGTGTGTGTGTGTGTGTGTGTGTGTGTGTGTGTGTGTGTGTGTGTGTGTGTGTGTGTGTGTGTGTGTGTGTGTGTGTGTGTGTGTGTGTGTGTGTGGTGGGCTGTAGTGTAGGGGTCAGATGAGGTCACTATCTCACTGACGAGTCCCAATGGAGGACCTACGCCCTCTCCTCTCCACTTCCTGTCTCACATCACCTCTCCTCTCTTCTCCTCCCTCTCACCTCAATTCTCCTCTCTTCTCTTCCCTCTCCTCTCCACTTCCTGTCTCACCTCACCTCTCCTCTCTTCTCCTCTCCTCTCCTCCCTCTCACCTCACCTCTCCTCTCTTCTCCTCTCCTCCCCTCCTTCTCACCTCCCCTCACCTCCCTTCACCTCTCCTCTCCTCCTCTCGCTTCCCTCTCACCTCACCTGACCTCTCTTCTGTTCCCTGTGGCTTCACAGTCCAGACTACAGACTACAGACTACAGTCCACAGTCCTTTCTCTCTCTCTCTCTCTCTCTCCCTCTTTCTCTCTCTCTCTGAGAGGCCTCTGTCCTCTCTTCTATCTCTCTCTCTGACAGGCCTCTGTCCTCTCTTCTTTCTATCTCTCTCTCTGACAGGCCTCTGTCCTCTCTTCTTTCTATCTCTCTCTCTGACAGGCCTCTGTCCTCTCTTCTTTCTATCTCTCTCTCTGACAGGCCTCTGTCCTCTCTTCTTTCTCTCTCTCTCTCTCTCTCTCATAGGCATCTGTCCTCTCTTCTTTCTATCTCTCTCTCTGACAGGCATCTGTCCTCTCTTCTTTCTATATCTCTCTCTGACAGGCATCTATCCTCTCTTCTTTCTATCTCTCTCTCTGACAGGCCTCTGTCCTCACTTCTTTCTATCTCTCTCTGACAGGCATCTGTCCTCTCTTCTTTCTATCTCTCTCTCTGACAGGCCTATGTCCTCTCTTCTTTCTTTCTCTCTCTCTTCCCAGGCCTCTGTCCTCTCTCTCTCTCACTTCTCTTCCCAGGCCTTTGTCCTCTCTCTCTCACACTTCTCTTCCCAGGCCTCTGTCCTCTGTCCTCTCTCACTTCTCTTCCCAGGCCTCTGTCATCTCTCTCTCTCTCTCACAGGCATCTGTCCTCTCTCTCTCTCACTTCTCTTCTCAGGCCTCTGTCCTCTCTCTCTCACAGGCATCTGTCCTCTCTCTCTCTCACTTCTCTTCCCAGGCCTCTGTCCTCTCTCTCTCACACATCTCTTCCCAGGCCTCTGTCCTCTCTCTCTCACACATCTCTTCCCAGGCATCTGTCCTCTCTCTCTCTCTCTCACTTCTCTTCCCAGGCATCTGTCCTCTCTCTCTCTCACATCTCTTCCCAGGCATCTGTCCTCTCTCTCTCTCACTTCTCTTCCCAGGCATCTGTCCTCTCTCTCTCTCACTTCTCTTCCCAGGCATCTGCCCTCTCTCTCTCTCACATCTCTTCCCAGGCCTCTGTCCTCTCTCTCTCACTTCTCTTCCCAGGCCTCTGGCTTTTTGTTAACTTCTCGCTGTTCTAATTTTACTGCTTCCTTTTTCTAGGCAGTTTACTTTGCAAATCCTCTGAACCAATATCAATTACAAGGGTTTCTTGAAATAAAATGATTATATAGTGTTGCAGATTCAGGGTTTAATGATTATATAGTACTTTATATGAAGTATGCGTATACAAGACTTGTGTGTGTGTGTGTGTGTGTGCGTGTGCGTGTGTGCGTGTGTGTGTGTGTGATAGTAGAACGCAGGCGACAGGTTGGCACGGACCACTCTAATCCCCTAGGAATCATCATCCCTTCCAATCCCTTCAAACTGACAGTGTGCTCTCTCTCTCCAGAGCTGCTCCCACCTCACTGTGACCGACTCACTAGGATCCATCTGGATTCGGTACCAACTACGCCAGTAGCAGTAACTGGCGCTGTAGCGTTGTGCTCAAACATTAGACTACATGTTAATAGCATTGTCTCAATCATGGCTAGTGGCCACTGAAATGTAGCTGTGCCATAGAACTATGACAGTAGCAGTGTAACCTACTGTAGCTAGCTTAATGCAATATATAAACAATGTCTGTTTCTAGCATGCTACAATCTAGCTTAATGCAATATACATTAACATTGTCTGTTTCTAGCATGCTACTAGCTAGCTTAATGCAATATATAAACAATGTCTGTTTCTAGCATGCTACTATCTAGCTTAATGCAATATACATTAACATCGTCTGTTTCTAGCATGCTACTAGCTAGCTTAATGCAATATACATTAACATCGTCTGTTTCTAGCATGCTACTAGCTAGCTTAATGCAATATACATTAACATCGTCTGTTTCTAGCATGCTACTAGCTAGCTTAATGCAATATACATTAACATTGTCTGTTTCTAGCATGCTACTAGCATAACTGATCCACTATAGAAACAGAGAAACAACTGATCCACTATGGAAACAGAGAAACAACTGATCCACTATGGAAACAGAGAAACAACTGATCCACTATAGAAACAGAGAAACAACTGATCCACTATAGAAACAGAGAAACAACTGATCCACTATAGAAACAGAGAAACAACTGATCCACTATAGAAACAGAGAAACAACTGGTCCACTATAGAAACAGAGAAACAACTGATCCACTATAGAAACAGAGAAACAACTGATCCACTATAGAAACAGAGAAACAACTGATCCACTATAGAAACAGAGAAACAACTGATCCACTATAGAAACAGAGAAACAACTGATCCACTATGGAAACAGAGACACAACTGATCCACTATAGAAACAGAGAAACAGAGAAACAACTGATCCACTATAGAAACAGAGAAACAGAGAAACAACTGATCCACTATGGAAACAGAGAAACAACTGATCCACTATAGAAACAGAGAAACAACGGATCCACAATGGAAACAGAGAAACAACTGATCCACTATGGAAACAGATAAACAACTGATCCACTATAGAAACAGAGAAACAACTGATCCACTATGGAAACAGAGGAACAACTGATCCACTATAGAAACAGAGAAACAACTGATCCACTATGGAAACAGAGAAACAACTGATCCACTATAGAAACAGAGAAACAACTGATCCACTATAGAAACAGAGAAACAGAGAAACAACTGATCCACTATAGAAACAGAGAAACAACTGATCCACTATGGAAACAGAGAAACAACTGATCCACTATAGAAACAGAGAAACAACTGATCCACTATAGAAACAGATAAACAACTGATCCACTATAGAAACAGAGAAACAACTGATCCACTATGGAAACAGAGAAACAACTGATCCACTATAGAAACAGAGAAACAACTGATCCACTATGGAAACAGAGAAACAACTGATCCACTATAGAAACAGAGAAACAACTGATCTACTATAGAAACAGAGAAACAACTGATCCACTATGGAAACAGAGAAACAACTGATCCACTATGGAAACAGAGAAACAACTGATCCACTATAGAAACAGAGAAACAACTGATCCACTATAGAAACAGAGAGGTTGAGAAATAGGCTAGCCTACCCAGGCTGCATCACATCCGGACGTGATTGGGAGTCCCACAGGGCAGCGCACAACTGTCCCAGCGTCGTCGGGTTTGGCCCGTTTAGACCGGCATTTTAAATAATAATTCATTCTTAATAACTGACTTGCCTAGTTAAATAAAGGTTAAATAATTAAATAACAATTAAATGTTGAGTAGACAGCAAACTGCACATCTGGCAAACTACAGGTTACAGGCCTATTGTGGAACTTCTTATGTGGCACTCCAATGTGACTTGAAACGTCACACACACCCACACACACTTCCTATCTTTACTTTGTACTTTGAAGACTGATAACACTGATAAATAACAATAGAAATGTTGAATAAGCAACTTACCTATGTTCCAACTTGTGCTCTATTCCCTATGTAGTGCACTACTTCTGACTAGGAACCATATAGCACCCTACTCCCTAGCCCCCATAGGGCTCTGGTCTAAAGTAGTGCACTATATAGGGAATAGGGTTCTATAAGGCCCAGATTTAAAGTAGTGCATTATATAGGGAATAGGGTTCTATAGGGCTCTGGTCTAAAGTAGTGCACTATATAGGGAATAGGGTTCTATAGGGCTCTGGTCTAAAGTAGTGCACTATATAGGGAATAGGGTTCTATAGGGCTCTGGTCTAAAGTAGTGCACTATATAGGGAATAGGGTTCTATAGGGCTCTGGTCTAAAGTAGTGCACTATATAGGGAATAGGATTCTATAGGGCTCTGGTCTAAAGTAGTGCACTATATAGGGAATAGGGTTCTATTTGGGATGCAACCTTGGTTACCAGGACAGCAGAACATTGAACTCTTTAAGCTACAATGCTACAGTCAGTCCCCCTAACAAGGGTTCTGTTCATTAGGTCACAACAGTAACAAAATATTTTAAAACATTTTGCAACAGAAAATGTAAACAGGGATTTCTTATTAGACAAGGATAGGTGTCCCTCCCTTTTTTTAGTCAGTTTTCTTCCGTTTGTTGCCGAATGAACAAGACCCTGGACTCCAACTGAACTGCAGTGACTACAGATACAGAACATCAACTGATAACCAGCCTGGTTAAAGTGTTGCCAAAAGAACTAGGCCCTAAATGAGGCAGATAACAGTCAGGGCTTGACTAAACTGACCCTTGCTCACCATTAAATCCTCAACAGTTGGGCCATAAAAAAATACCTGTGCTATGCTGAAAGACACAGGGTCTGATCCTTACAACAGGCCTACATTATGCACTTGCTGACTGTCATCCCAAAATAATCTAATTGAAATAATCTAACTGAAATAATCTAACTAGAATCATCTAATTGGAATAATCTAACTAGAATAATCTAACTGAAATAATCTAACTGAAATAATCTAACTAGAATCATCTAATTGGAATAATCTAACTAGAATAATCTAACTAGAATAATCTAACTAAAATAATCTAACTAAAATAATCTAACTAAAATAATCTAATCGAAATAATCTAACTGAAATAATCTAACAAAAATAATCTAACTAGAATAATCTAACTAGAATAATCTAACTAGAATAATCTAAGTAGAATAATCTCAGTAGAATAATCTAACTAGAATAATCTAAGTAGAATAATCTCAGTAGAATAATCTAATTGAAATAATTTAACTAGAATAATCTAACTGAAATAATCTAACTGAAATAATCTAAATAGAATAATCTAACTGAAATAACCTAACTGAAATAATCTAACAAGCAAAACTCCAGCTGTTCGATCATGGTTTGAATTTTTAGTTCACATACTCTTCAATCATCCTGCCTTTTTAAAACGTTTTTGATATGACTTTGCTCTGCCTGTATATGACTGACTGATTATGATGCGTACTGAGGCTACATGACTCGGTATTGGCTGACTGATTATGATGTGTACTGAGGCTACATGACTCGGTATTGGCTGACTGATTATGATGCGTACTGAGGCTACATGACTTGGTATTGGCTGACTGATTATGATGCGTACTGAGGCTACATGACTCTGTATTGGCTGACTGATTATGATGCGTACTGAGGCTACATGACTCGGTATTGGCTGACTGGACATGATGCGTACTGAGGCTACATGACTCGGTATTGGCTGACTGATTATGATGCGTACTGAGGCTACATGACTCGTATTGGCTGACTGAACATGATACGTACTGAGGCTACATGACTCGGTATTGGCTGACTGATTATGATGCGTACTGAGGCTTCATGACTCGGTATATAGATACTACATTACTAGAGTGCTACAGTACAACAGATACTACATTACTAGAGTGCTACAGTACAACAGATACTACATTACTACAGATACTACATTACTACAGTACAACAGATACTACATTACTACAGATACTACATTACTACAGTACAACAGATACTACAGTACTACATTACTACAGATACAGCCCTATAGAACCCTATTCCCTATATAGTGCACTACTGTTAACCAGGGCCCTATAGAACCTTATTCCCTCGTGCACTACTTTTGACAAGGACCCATAAAAGTAGTGCACTATATAGGGAATGAAGAATTCTGAAGAATTCATTTACACATGGCAAATAAACGTGTAACTATATAAGTAAAGGATAATACAACGATAATACAATGCGTTGTATGGAAAATCAATGAACGCCGTGGAAGGTGTGTTCCTCGACGCGCTTAGTGGAGTAGGAAAAACTGACCTTCCACAGAGTTGCATTATTTTCCCACAGAACGAATAGAGACCCGAGTTGATTATCCCTTTTATACCATGGCTATAATTAAACACATTTACCTCTAGAAGTGTGTTAATTTGCAGGTAGAAAATGTGTTCAACATCCACTGAAGTAGCTAGCATGTTTACTAGATAGCTACAGTGGTTGCCGTGGTAACCAAACAGACTTGCTAGCTCAGCTAACCAAACCATCAGTCCTAGCTTACTAAGTATGAAAATCCCTTTTAAAAATGACAATAATGTTTTCAATTCAACTTTTTTTTGCTTTGAAAAGCAGCTCAAACATAGAATATGTAAGAATGAAGTAAAGCCATTGAATTCTACCGTGTTGACATTGTAACGACCCTGGGTTTATAAACGCGCGGAATTTCGACGCTGCCGCACGAGCATGCTTTTGCGGCACAGTCGATAGCGCGCGGGACCTCGGGCTAGAAGGTAGAGGGTTCGAGACCTGCTCCCTGCTGTTTCATTATATTGTGAGTTATAGAATGAAGTAAAGCCATTGAATTCTACCCTGTTGATATACTGTGAGTTATAGGGAAATATTGCACGCTCTAAAATGCCCTTCAAGCCAATCAATATGACCCTATTAAGTTATGATTGATTGTAAGAACACCTGCTCTAATGACACATAATGCATCTGGATTGTCGGACCACCATTTTATTATGTTTGCAATCGCAACAAATAATCTGCTCAGACCCCAACCAAGGAGCATCAAAAGTCATGCTATAAATTCTCAGACAACCCAAAGATTCCTAGATTACCTTCCAGACTCCCTCCACCTACCCAAGGACGTCAGAGTTCAAAAATCTGTTAACCAGCTAACTGAAGATCTAAATTGAACCTTGCGTAATACCCTAGATGCAGTCGCACTCCTAAAAACATTAGTCAAGGGCCTCCCGGGTGGCGCAGTGGTTGAGGGCACAGTACTACCAGAGACTCTGGGTTCGTAACCAACCGGCTGCGACGGGGAGGTCCGTGGTGCGATGCACAATTGGCCTAGCTTCGTCCGGGTTTGTCTCATCGCGGACCAGCAACTCCCGTGGCAGGCTGGGTGCAGTGAATGAATGAATGATTGATAGATAGTCTATCCTGTCTGAAAGATGACTAAACATGCATCCTGTTTGCAACATGGCACTAAAGTAATACTGCAAAACATGTTTCTAAGCAGTTCACTTTTTGTCCTGAAAATATTTGGGGCAAACCCAATACAACACATTACTGAGTACCACTCACACCAAGCACAATGATGGCTGCATCATGTTATGGGTATTCTTGTAATCGTTAAGGACTGGGGAGTTTTTCAGGATAAAAAATCAACTGAATGGAGCTAAGCACGGGAAAAATCCTAGAGGAAAACCTGGTTCAGTCTGCTTTCAACCAGACACTGAGAGATTTCACCTTTCAGCAGGACAATAACCTAAAACACAAATCTACACTTGAGTTGCTTACCAAGAAGACAGTGGCCGAGTTACAGTTTTGACTTCAATCTACTTGAAAATCTACTGCAATACCTGCAAATGGTTGTCTAGCAGTGACAAGCATTTGACCAATTTGACAGAGTTTGAAGAATTCTTTAAAGAATAACGGGCAAAAGTTGCACAATGCTCTTAGAGATTTACCCCAGAAACACTCAGAGCTGTAATCGCTGCCAAAGGTGACTCAGGGGTGTAAATACTTGTGTAAATGAGATATTAGTGTATTTCTAAAAACATGTTTTCACTTTGTCATAATAGGGTATTGTGTGTAGACGGGTGAGGAAGAAGTCCATTTTGAATTCAGTCTGTAACAAAACAATATGTGGAATTAGTCTTTGTGAAGGGACTGTATTCCACCCTGGTCAAAAGTTCACTTCAAAGGGAATCGGTGGGGAGACTCAAGGGGGGGGTGTGTCTCTTTGTCAGCAACAGCTGCAATCTCTAATATTAAGGAAGTCTCAAGGTTTTTCTCGCCTGACGTAGAGGATTTCATGATAAGCTGTAGACCACACTATTGACCTAGAGAGTTTTCATCTTAGCTGTCTATTTACCACCACAAACCGATGCTGGCAATAAGACCACACTCAACGAGCTGTGTAAGGTCATAACCAAACAAAAACAAGCTCTGCCTCGCCCTCCATTTGGCAAATCTGACAATAACTCTATCCTCTTGATTCCTGCTTACAAGCAATAACTCAAACAGGAAGTACCAGTGATGCGCTCAATACAGAAGTGGGCCGATGAAACGGATGCTAAACTACAGGACTGTTTCACTAGCACAGACTGGAATAACTTTCGGGATTCATCCGATGGCATTGAGGAGTACACCACCTCAGTTACCGGCTTCATTAATAAGTGCATCGACGACGTCGTCCCCACATTGACCGTACGTACATATCCCAACCAGAAGCCATGGATTACAGGCAACATTGTCACCGAGCTAAAGGTTAGAGCTGCCACTTTCAAGGAGAGGGAAATTCAGACGCTTATAAGAAATCCAGCTATGCCCTCCGACTAACCATCAAACAATACAGGGTTAAGATTGAATCCTACACCGGCTCCGATGCTCGTCGGATGTGGCAGGGCTTGCAAACTATTACGGACTACAATGGGAAGCACAGCCATGAGCTGCCCGGTGACACGAGAATACCAGACGAGCTAAATGACTTCTATGCGCGCTTCGAGGCAAGCAATACTGAAGCATGCATGAGAGCACCAGCTGTTTCGGACAACTGTGCGATCACGCTCTCCGTAGCCAATGTGAATAAGACCTTTAAACAGGTCAACAGTCACAAGGCCGCAGGACCAGACATATTACCAGGACATATACTCTGCTTGGCAAGTGTCTTCACTGACATTTTCAACCTGTCCCTGACCAAGTCTGTAATACCAACATGTTTCAACATGTTTCAAGCAGACCACCATAGTCCCTGTGCCCAAGAACACTAAG
The DNA here is from genome assembly GCF_057628025.1 of Oncorhynchus mykiss. Taxonomy (NCBI): domain Eukaryota; kingdom Metazoa; phylum Chordata; class Actinopteri; order Salmoniformes; family Salmonidae; genus Oncorhynchus; species Oncorhynchus mykiss. Next base: position 101,879,654 of record NC_143023.1, on the reverse strand, counting down.
ATAACCTGTCTAAATGACTACCTGTAGCACTCACATCTGTAGTCATGAGGTGCTTTGAAAGGCTGGTGGTCTAGAGTTTTTTTCTCCTCTGGTTACACATGTAACATGCTGGTAGAAATGAGGTGAAACAGATTTAAGTTTCCCTGCTTTAAAGTCCCCGACCACTAGGAGTGCCGCCTCTGGATGAGCATGGAAGCCTTGTAAATCGATAATCTCTGGCAGTCACACAACCTATCTCTTCTCACTCTTCTGACCTGACTACTGATAGAAGAACACTGCATTGTTCTTAGCCCCAGGCTAGATTAGCCCCAGGCTAGACTGGCCCCAGGCTAGACTGGCCCCAGGCTAGATTAGCCCCAGGCTAGACTGGCCCCAGGCTAGATTAGGCCCATGCTAGACTGGTCCCAGGCTAGATTAGCCTGTGTTTTCACACAAGCATTTGTTAACCCTGGGCTAAGGGTTCACACTTGTTGTTTACAAGTTCCCTGCCAGTGACGGTTGTCAGCACCTCACAACCCTGAGCTGCACATTCTGAACTGCAAACACAAGCGGAGCCTAGGAGCGTATCATAAACCTGCCTCTCAAACGCTCTCTGACCTATACCATCTCTACATTACCAATGAACGGAGTCTCACATGACTATACCATCTCTACATTACCAATGAACGGAGTCTCACAGGACTATACCATCTCTACATTACCAACGTAGTCTCACAGGACTATACCATCTCTACATTACCAATGAACGTAGTCTCACAGGACTATACCATCTCTACTTTACCAACTGACACTCTCACAGGACTATACCATCTCTACTTTACCAACTGAAACTCTCACAGGACTATACCATCTCTACTTTACCAACTGAAACTCTGAATGAGTGATGGTACAGAGCGGCATAGGCAAGATACAGTAGATGGTATTGAGTGCAGTATATACATATGAGATGAGTATGTAAACAAAGTGGCATAGTTAAAGTGGCTAGTGATACATGTATTACATAAAGATGCAGTAGATGATATAGAATACAGTATATACGTATACATATGAGATGAATAATGTAGGGTATCTAAACATTATATTAGGTAGTATTGTTTAAAGTGGCTAGTGATATATTTACATCATTTCCCATCAATTCCCATTATTAATGTGGCTGGAGTTGAGTCAGTGTGTTGGCAGCAGCCACTCAATGTTAGTGGTGGCTGTTTAACAGTCTGATGGCCTTGAGATAGAAGCTGTTTTTCAGTCTCTCGGTCCCAGCTTTGATGCACCTGTACTGATCTCGCCTTCTGGATGATAGCGGGGTGAACAGGCAGTGGCTCGGGTGGTTGTTGTCCTTGATGATCTTTATGGCCTTCCTGTGACATTGGGTGGTGTAGGTGTCCTGGAGGGCAGGTAGTTTGCCCCCGGTGATGCGTTGTGCAGACCTCACTACCCTCTGGAGAGCCTTACGGTTGTGGGCGGAGCAGTTGCAGTACCAGGCGGTGATACAGCCCGACAGGATGCTCTCGATTGTGCATCTGTAGAAGTTTGTGAGTGCTTTTGGTGACAAGCCAAATTTCTTCAGCCTCCTGAGGTTGAAGAGGCGCTGCTGCGCCTTCTTCACGATGCTGTCTGTCTGGGTGGACCAATTCAGTTTGTCTGTGATGTGTACGCCGAGGAACTTAAAACTTACTACCCTCTCCACTACTGTTCCATAGATGTGGATAGGGGGGTGTTCCCTCTGCTGTTTCCTGAAGTCCACAATCATCTCCTTAGTTTTGTTGACGTTGAGTGTGAGGTTATTTTCCCTGATACCATCTCTACAGGACTATACCATCTCTACAGGACTATACCATCTCTACATAACCAACGTAGTCTCACAGGACTATACCATCTCTACAGGACTATACCATCTCTACATAACCAACGTAGTCTCACAGGACTATACCATCTCTACATTACTTTTGTATCAAGTCTGTCTTTTGAAAGGACTCCCTGCACCGGAACGGCGGTTGTCATGGATTCTAATACCTGGTTTGGAGTCGACACCGGAGTGTGATTCTATTTATGGAGACAGTTAGAAAGTTATGCAACAGGAAGGATCATATTTGTGGTGTCGCAAATACATCAGATGACTACTTCCTGATGAAGGAAAGGTTATAAACCTAATACCACTGAATTTCATCTCTCTGTCATTATTTATCCATCCCATATCTCTGTCTATCTCTCCCTTCCCTCTGTCTGCTGCCTCTCCCTTCCCTCTGTCTGCTGCCTCTCCCTTCTCTCTCTGCCTCTCCCATCTCTCTGCTGCCTCTCCCTTCCCTCTGTCTGCTGCCTCTCCCTTCCCTCTGTCTGCTGCCTCTCCCTTCTCTCTCTGCCTCTCCCATCTCTCTGCTGCCTCTCCCTTCCCTCTGTCTGCTGCCTCTCCCTTCTCTCTCTGCCTCTCCCATCTCTCTGCTGCCTCTCCCTTCCCTCTGTCTGCTGCCTCTCCCTTCTCTCTCTTCCATCTCTCTGCTGCCTCTCCCTTCCCTCTGTCTGCTGCCTCTCCCTTCTCTCTCTGCCTCTCCCATCTCTCTGTCTGCCTCTCCCATCTCTCTGTCTGCCTCTCCCTTCCCTCTGTCTGCCTCTCCCATCTCTCTGTCTGCCTCTCCCTTCCCTCTGTGTGCCTCTCCCATCTCTCTGTCTGCCTCTCCCATCTCTCTGTCTGCCTCTCCCTTCTTTTTGTCTGCCTCTCCCATCTCTCTGTCTGCCTCTCCAATCTCTCTGTCTGCCTCTCCCATCTCTCTGTCTGCCTCTCCCATCTCTCTGTCTGCCTCTGTCTTATCTCTGTTTGCTGCGTCTGTCTCCTCTCTGTCTGCCTCTCCCATCTCTCTGTCTGCCTCTCCCATCTCTCTGTCTGCCTCTCCCATCTCTCTGTCTGCCTCTCCCATCTCTACGTCTGCCTCGCCCATCTCTCTGTCTGCCTCTCCCTTCCCTCTGTCTGCCTCTGTCTTATCTCTGTTTGCTGCCTCTGTCTTCTCTCTGTCTGCCTCTCCCATCTCTGCGTCTGCCTCTCCAATCTCTCTGTCTGCCTCTCCGATCCCTCTGTCTGCCTCTCCCATCTCTCTGTCTGCCTCTCCCATCTCTCTGTCTGCCTCTCCCATCTCTCCGTCTGCCTCTCCCTTCTCTCTGTCTGCCTCTCCCATCTCTCTGTCTGCCTCTCCCATCTCTCTGTCTGCCTCTCCCATCTCTCTGTCTGCCTCTGTCTTCTCTCTGTCTGCCTCTCCCATCTCTCTGTCTGCCTCTCCCATCTCTCTGTCTGCCTCTCCCATCTCTCTGTCTGCCTCTCCCATCTCTACGTCTGCCTCGCCCATCTCTCTGTCTGCCTCTCCCTTCCCTCTGTCTGCCTCTGTCTTCTCTCTGTATGCCTCTCCCTTCCCTCTGTCTGCCTCTCCCATCTCTCCATCTGCCTCTCCCATCTCTCTGTCTGCCTCTCCCATCTCTCTGTCTGCCTCTCCCATCTCTCTGTCTGCCTCTCCCATCTCTACGTCTGCCTCGCCCATCTCTCTGTCTGCCTCTCCCTTCCTTCTGTCTGCCTCTGTCTTCTCTCTGTCTGCCTCTCCCATCTCTCTGTCTGCCTCTCCCATCTCTCCATCTGCCTCTTCCATCTCTCCGTCTGCCTCTCCCATCTCTCTGTCTGCCTCTCCCATCTCTCCGTCTGCCTCTCACTTCTCTCTGTCTGCCTCTCCCTTTTCTCTGTCTACCTCTCCCATCTCTCTGTCTGCCTCTCCCATCTCTCCGTCTGCCTCTCCCTTCTCTCTGTCTGCCTCTCCCATCTCTACGTCTGCCTCTGTCTTCTCTCCGTCTGCCTCTGTCTTCTCTCTGTCTCTCTGCCTCTGTCTCTCTGCCGCTGTCTCTCTGCCTCTCCCATCTCTCCGTCTGCCTCTCCCTTCTCTCTGTCTGCCTCTCCCATCTCTACATCTGCCTCTGTCTTCTCTCCGTCTGCCTCTGTCATATCTCTGTCTCTCTGCCTCTGTCTCTCTTCCTCTCTCTCTCTCTGCCTCTGTCTCTCTGCCTCTGTCTCTCTTCCTCTCTCTCTCTCTGCCTCTGTCTCTCTGCCTCTGTCTCTCTGCCTCTGTCTCTCTGCCTCTGTCTCTCTTCCTCTCTCTCTCTCCACCTAGGCTAAGTACTGTGTTATAGCGATGTGCAAATAATTAAAGTACAAAAGGGAAAATAAATAAAAAATCATGTTTGTTCTTCCCTTTTCTCGTGGCAACAGGTCACACATCTTGCTGCTGTGATGAAACACTGTGGAATTTCACCCAGTAGATATGGGAGTTTATCAAAATTGGATTTGTTTTCAAATTCCTTGTGGATCTGTGTAATCTGAGGGAAATATGTGTCTCTAATATGGTCAAACATTGGGCAGGAGGTTAGGAAGTGCAGCTCAGTTTCCACCTCATTTTGTGGGCAGTGAGCACATAGCCTGTCTTCTCTTGAGAGCCATGTCTGCCTCAACGCTTTCCTTAAGTTTGGGTCAGTCACAGTGGTCAGGTATTCTGCCACTGTGATTCTACTCTCTGTTTAGGGCCAAGGAGCATTCTAGTTTGCTCTGTTTTGTTGTTAATTCTTTCCAACGTGTCAAGTAATTATATTTTTGTTTTCTCATGATTTGGTTGGGTCTAATTGTGTTGCTGTCCTGGGGCTCTGTGTGTTTGTGTTTGTGAACACTCTGAGAGACTCTGGGTTGAGGTCAGTGATAAAGTAGTCTACAGTACTACTGCCAAGAGATGAGCTGTAGGTGTACCTCACATACGAGTCTCCTCGAAGCCCAACATTGACAATGTACAGACCCAGCAAGTGACAGAGCTGCAGGAGTTGTGACCCATTTTTGTGGGTTGTTTTGTCATTGTTGTGTCTAAGGGGCATATTTGGGAGGGAATGCTGTCACCTCCAGGTAGGTGTTTGTCCCCCTGTGTGCTGAGGGTGTCAGGTTCTGGTCCAGTTCTGGCAATTAGGTTTCCACAGACTAGTACATGTCCCTGGTCCTGGAAATGGTTGATCTCCCCCTCCAGGATGGAGAAGCTGTCATCGTTAAAGTATGGGGATTATATTGGGGGTAAATGTTGAAGGTAGAACACAGGAGGACATTTTTATCTGTTGGGGTTAGGGTTAGTGGGGTTGTCTATAGTGTCTATAGTGGGGTTGTCTATAGTGTCTATAGTGGGGTTGTCTATAGTGTCTATAGTGTGGTTGTCTATAGTGGGTTTGTCTATAGTGTGGCTGTCTATAGTGTCTATAGTGGGGTTGTCTATATTGGGGTTGTCTATAGTGGGGTTGTCTATAGTGTCTATAGTGGGGTTGTCTATAGTGTCTATAGTGTGGTTGTTTATAGTGTGGTTGTCTATAGCGGGGTTGTCTATAGTGGGGTTGTCTATAGTGGGGTTGTCTATAGTGTCTATAGTGTGGTTGTCTAAAGTGTCTATAGTGTCGATAGTGGGGTTGTCTATAGTTTCTATAGTGGGGTTGTCTATAGTGTCTATAGTGGGTTTGTCTATAGTGTCTATAGTGGGGTTGTCTATAGTGGGGTTGTCTATAGTGTCTATAGTGGGGTTGTCTATAGTGTCTATAGTGGGTTTGTCTATAGTGTCTATAGTGGGGTTGTCTATAGTGTCTATAGTGGGTTTGTCTATATTGTCTATAGTGGGGTTGTCTATAGTGTCTATAGTGGGGTTGTCTATAGTGTCTATAGTGGGGTTGTCTATAGTGTCTATAGTGGGGTTGTCTATAGTTTCTTTAGTGGGGTTGTCTATAGTGTCTATAGTGGGTTTGTCTATAGTGTCTATAGTGGGGTTGTCTATAGTGGCGTTGTCTATAGTGTCTATAGTGGGGTTGTCTATAGTGTCTATAGTGGGGTTGTCTATCGTGTCTATAGTGGGGTTGTCTATAGTGGGGTTGTCTATAGTGTGGTTGTCTATAGTGGGGTTGTCTATAGTGTCTATAGTGGGGTTGTCTATAGTGGGGTTGTCTATAGTGTCTATAGTGGGGTTGTCTATAGTGTCTATAGTGGGGTTGTCTATAGTGGGGTTGTCTATAGTGTCTATAGTGGGGTTGTCTATAGTGTCTATAGTGGGGTTGTCTATAGTGTCTATAGTGGGGTTGTCTATAGTGGGGTTGTCTATAGTGTCTATAGTGGGGTTGTCTATAGTGTCTATAGTGGGGTTGTCTATAGTGTCTATAGTGGGGTTGTCTATAGTGTCTATAGTGGGGTTGTCTATAGTGTCTATAGTGGGGTTGTCTATAGTGGGGTTGTCTATAGTGTCTATAGTGGGGTTGTCTATAGTGTCTATAGTGTGGTTGTCTATAGTGGGGTTGTCTATAGTGTCTATAGTGTGGTTGTCTATAGTGGGGTTGTCTATAATGTGGTTGTCTATAGTGGGGTTGTCTATAGTGCGGACTCTCCTTCACTGCAGCCGGCGTGAAAACATTTAAACATGTCAACCCTCGCAAGGCTGCAGGCCCAGACGGCATCCCCAGCCGCACCCTCAGAGCATGCACAGACCAGCTGGCCGGTGTGTTTACGGACATATTCAATCAATCCCTATACCAGTCTGTTGTCCCCACATGCTTCAAGAGGGCCACCATTGTTCCTGTTCCCAAGAAAGCTAAGGTAACTGAGCTAAACGACTACCGCTCCGTATCACTCAATTCCGTCATCATGAAGTGCTTTGAGAGACTAGTCAAGGACCATATCACCTCCACCCTACCTGACACCCTAGACCCACTCCAATTTGCTTACCGCCCAAATAGGTCCACAGACGACGCAATCGCAACCACACTGCACACTGCCCTAACCCATCTGGACATGAGGAATACCTATGTGAGAATGCTGTTCATCGACTACAGCTCAGCATTTAACAGCATAGTACCCTCCAAACTCATCATCAAGCTTGAGACCCTGGGTCTCGACCCCGCCCTGTGCAACTGGGTACTGTACTTCCCGACGGGCCGCCCCCAGGTGGTGAGGGTAGGCAACAACATCTCCTCCCCGCTGATCCTCAACACTGGGGCCCCACAAGGGTGCGTTCTGAGCCCTCTGCTGTACTCCCTGTTCACCCACGACTGCGTGGCCACGCACGCCTCCAACTCAATCATCAAGTTTGCAGACGACACTACAGTGGTAGGCTTGATTACCAATAACGACGAGACGACCTACAGGGAGGAGGTGAGGGCCCTCGGAGTGTGGTGTCAGGAAAATAACCTCACACTCAACGTCAACAAAACAAAGGAGATGATCGTGGACTTCAGGAAACAGCAGAGGGAGCACCCCCTATCCACGTCAACGGGACAGTAGTGGAAAGGGTAGTAAGTTTTAAGTTCCTCGGCGTACACATCACGGACAAACTGAATTGGTCCACCCACACAGACAGCGGGGTGAAGAAGGCGCAGCAGCGCCTCTTCAACCTCAGGAGGCTGAAGAAATTCGGCTTGTCACCAAAAGCACTCACAAACTTCTACAGATGCACAATCGAGAGCATCCTGTCGGGCTGTATCATCGCCTGGTACGGCAACTGCTAGTGAGGTCTGCACAACGCATCACACCTGCCCTCCAGGACACCTACACCACCCGATGTCACAGGAAGGCCATAAAGATCATCAAGGACAACAACCACCCGAGCCACTGCCTGTTCACCCCGCTATCATCCAGAAAGCGAGGTCAGTACAGGTGCATCAAAGCAGGGATGCAGGTTTTGCTCGCCTGAGGTAGAGTATCTCATGATAAGCTGAAGACCACACTATTTATCAAGAGAGTTTTCATCTATATTTTTCATAGCTGTCTACATACCACCACAGTGAGCCTGGCACTAAGAACACCCTCAATGAGCTGTGCTCCGCCATAAGCAAACAGGAAAATGCTTACTCCTACCCTGGGACTAAACACCTCCCTCTGCAACTGGATCCTGGACTTCCTGACGGGCCGCTCCCAGGTGGTAAGGGTATGTAACAACATCTGCCACGCTGATCCTCAACACGGGTGACCCTCAGGGGTGCATGCTCAGTCCCATCCTGTACTCCCTGTTTACTCATGACTGCATGGCCAGGCACGACTCCGACGCCATCATTAAGTTTGCTGATGACACAACAATGGAAGGCCTGTTCCCCAACAATGATGAGACAGCCTTTAGGGAGGAGGTCAGAGACCTGACCGTGTGGTGCCAGGACAACAACCTCTCCCTCAACGTGATCAAGACAAAGAAGATGATTGTGGACTACAGGAAAAAGAGGACCGAGCACGCCCCCATTCTCATCAACGGGGATATAGTGGAGCAGGTTGAGAGCTTCAAGTTCCTTGGTGTCCACATCACCAACAAACAAACATGGTCCACGACGAAACCTATTCCCCCTTAGGAGACTGAAAAGATTTGGCATGGGTCCTCAGATCCTCAAAAAGTTCTACAGCTGCACCATCGAGAGCATCCTGACGGGTTGCATCACTGCCTGGTATGGCAACTGCTCGGACTCCAACCGCAAGGCACTACAGAGGGTAGTGTGAACGGCCCAGTACATCACTGGGGCAAAGCTTCCTGCCATCCAGGACCTCTATACCAGGCGGTGTCAGAGGAAGGCCCTACAAATTGCCAAAGACTCCAGCCACCTTAGTCATAGACTGTTCTCTCTACTACAACATGGCAAGCGGTACCGGAGCGCCATTGACTCTGTACCGTTACCCTTCTGCAAATAGTCTCACTATTGTTATTTTACTGCTGCTCTTTAATTACTTGTTACTTTAATTTCTTATTCTTATTTGTACTGCATTGTTGGTTAGGGGCTCGTAAGTAAGCATTTCACTGTTGTATTCAGCATTTCACTGTAAGGTCTACTACACCTGATGTATTCGGCACATGTGACTAATACAATTTGATTTGACATTACCAACCCTAACAGATAGGCATCCTTCTTTCCATTCATCAAAGGCGGCCGGCCGGTAATTGGGGAGGACAGGCTCATAGTAGTGGCTGGAATGGCATCCAGCACTTCTAACATATGGTTCCCATGTGTTTGACACCATTCTATTCACTCGGTTCCAGCCAATTATAATGAGCCGTTCTCCCCTCAGCTACCTCCTGTGTTCAAAGGCATGGATATCACAGGTTATCAGTCCGAGGACAGGACTCAAATCATTTCACAGCTGCAATAGAATGGTCGACCACCTGAATGGTACTGTCTCGCACCATCCTACAGTCCTGCAGTGTCTGACTTGCTAGAATTCAAATCGTGCTACAAGTCTTGAATGTAGCAGAATGGATAATAAGCCAAAGGTCACACTACACACACACACACACACACACACACACACACACACACACACACACACACAATTACGGATGATCACAACTGCCGCAATTTGAGTTGTAATATCCTCTACTCACGCACTCTCCTTCTCTCCCATTCGCTGTCGCGCACACACCGGCATCTGACGTTGACTTCAGGCGGTCACGACAATCATCACGCCCTCCCTCTAACCAGACACACACAGCCTGCCTGCTACAGGTCTACATGGCCTGGGAGGGAAACATGAACCGCTAACCCGGGGATAAAAACACATCTGGACCCGGTCAGAGCTACCAAATCAGCATTTCCCGAGCAAATCCGTGTCCTCACGGCTACCAGCAGAGGCGTTGGATGTCAGATCGGTCGGCCCATTGTACCCTACGTTATTTGCAACCCCCAGCTATAGCATGTGGAGAGGCGGCAAAGAGTCGCAATAACCACAGCGCTATTTAATTGATGGGCTACCGGTATACTGTTACTTCAACCATCTTCCATACGTCAAATCAAAGGCTATTCACGTCACATCACAATCATATCTTGGCACATAACGGGAAATGATGTGCTGTTTACTGAGAGGAAGTGATTGCCACAAAATAACATAAATGTTACTCACTACATTTGGTAATGCAACTATTTTTTTTTGTTGTGATTCTTCAAAAGTCAATATGCATCCATATTTCTCAGGTAGGGTAAATTAGAGCAGGCTACTATCATTTCTCCGTTATCCATATAAAGACAATGCTGTGTCAGAAATACTTCCATTCTAATAGTTAACCCACTATTCACGTACCGTGTTGTGCAGTTTCCGTTATTTCAGATGGATAATATCTGGGGTTAAAAATAGCTTTTCCCTCTCGTGTCCTTGTCGCTTGACAGTCTGCTTCGCCAACCTGCTGGTGTGTTACTAGCGTTGGTGTCCCTTTGAGGTGAAGAGTAAGGAGAGAGAGGGGGAGCAAACGAGCAACCGAGGGAGAAGAGAAGGGCTGGTTGGTGATTATGGAAACGACTCGTAAAAAAGGGAATAACAAGGATCTATGTCCTCTAGTGGTAGGTCCAGGGATTTGCATGTACAACCTAACGGTACATTTCCAGTGACCGCAACAGTGTGCGTGTAGCCGAGGAGAAGAGTTGGGAAAAGGGAGGACGTGAAGGCACACTGCATCATCGTGACGATTATTTTAAACCCAGTGACCTTGAGAATAAAAGATCAATCGAGAGACTCTTGATAGGGACGCAAAGGATTACCGTCGACTGGATAGAATAGAATAGAATTGGATAGAATGGGATAGAATATAATAGAATGGGATAGGATTGAATAGAATGGGATATAATAGAATGGGATAGGACTGAATAGAATGGGATAGAATAGAATAGAATGGGATAGGGTTGGAATAGAATGGGATAGAATAGAATAGAATGGGATAGAATAGAATAGAATGGGATAGGGTTGAATAGAATGGGATAGAATAGAATAGAATGGGATAGAATAGAATAGAATGGGATAGAATAGAATAGAATATAATGGGATAGGGTTGGAATAGAATGGGATAGAATAGAATAGAATGGGATAGGGTTGAATAGAATGGGATAGAATAGAATGGGATAGAATAGAATAGAATGGGATAGGGTTGAATAGAATGGGATAGGGTTGAATAGAATGGGATAGGGTTGAATAGAATGGGATAGAATAGAATAGAATGGGATAGGGTTGAATAGAATGGGATAGGGTTGAATAGAATGGATAGGGTTGAATAGAATGGGATAGAATAGAATAGAATGGGATAGAATAGAATAGAATAGAATGGGATAGGGTTGAATAGAATGGGATAGAACACTGTCTGTGTATAGTCTACCTGATGGAACACTGTCTGTGTATAGTCTACCTGATGGAACACTGTCTGTGTGTATAGTCTACCTGATGGAACACTGTCTGTGTATAGTCTACCTGATGGAACACTGTCTATGTGTATAGTCTACCTGATGGAACACTGTCTGTGTATAGTCTACCTGATGGAACACTGTCTATGTGTATAGTCTACCTGATGGCACACTGTCTATGTGTATAGTCTACCTGATGGAACACTGTCTGTGTGTATAGTCTACCTGATGGAACACTGTCTATGTGTATAGTCTACCTGATGGAACACTGTCTGTGTATAGTCTACCTGATGGAACACTGTCTATGTGTATAGTCTACCTGATGGAACACTGTCTGTGTGTATAGTCTACCTGATGGAACACTGTCTATGTGTATAGTCTACCTGATGGAACACTGTCTGTGTGTATAGTCTACCTGATGGAACACTGTCTATGTGTATAGTCTACCTGATGGAACACTGTCTATGTGTATAGTCTACCTGATGGAACACTGTCTGTGTATAGTCTACCTGATGGAACACTGTCTATGTGTATAGTCTACCTGATGGAACACTGTCTATGTGTATAGTCTACCTGATGGAACACTGTCTATGTGTATAGTCTACCTGATGGAACACGGTCTATGTGTATAGTCTACCTGATGGAACACTGTCTATGTGTATAGTCTACCTGATGGAACACTGTCTATGTGTATAGTCTACCTGATGGAACACTGTCTGTGTATAGTCTACCTGATGGAACACTGTCTATGTGTATAGTCTACCTGATGGAACACTGTCTATGTGTATAGTCTACCTGATGGAACACTGTCTATGTGTATAGTCTACCTGATGGAACACTGTCTGTGTGTATAGTCTACCTGATGGAACACTGTCTATGTGTATAGTCTACCTGATGGAACACTGTCTATGTGTATAGTGTACCTGATGGAACACTGTCTATGTGTATAGTCTACCTGATGGAACACTGTCTATGTGTATAGTCTACCTGATGGAACACTGTCTGTGTGTATAGTCTACCTGATGGAACACTGTCTATGTGTATAGTCTACCTGATGGAACACTGTCTATGTGTATAGTCTACCTGATGGAACACTGTCTATGTGTATAGTCTACCTGATGGAACACTGTCTGTGTGTATAGTCTACCTGATGGAACACTGTCTATGTGTATAGTCTACCTGATGGAACACTGTCTGTGTGTATAGTCTACCTGATGGAACACTGTCTATGTGTATAGTCTACCTGATGGAACACTGTCTATGTGTATAGTCTACCTGATGGAACACTGTCTGTGTATAGTCTACCTGATGGAACACTGTCTATGTGTATAGTCTACCTGATGGAACACTGTCTATGTGTATAGTCTACCTGATGGAACACTGTCTATGTGTATAGTCTACCTGATGGAACACTGTCTGTGTGTATAGTCTACCTGATGGAACACTGTCTATGTGTATAGTCTACCTGATGGAACACTGTCTATGTGTATAGTCTACCTGATGGAACACTGTCTATGTGTATAGTCTACCTGATGGAACACTGTCTGTGTGTATAGTCTACCTGATGGAACACTGTCTATGTGTATAGTCTACCTGATGGAACACTGTCTATGTGTATAGTCTACCTGATGGAACACTGTCTATGTGTATAGTCTACCTGATGGAACACTGTCTGTGTATAGTCTACCTGATGGAACACGGTCTATGTGTATAGTCTACCTGATGGAACACTGTCTATGTGTATAGTCTACCTGATGGAACACTGTCTGTGTATAGTCTACCTGATGGAACACTGTCTATGTGTATAGTCTACCTGATGGAACACTGTCTGTGTATAGTCTACCTGATGGAACACTGTCTATGTGTATAGTCTACCTGATGGAACACTGTCTATGTGTATAGTCTACCTGATGGAACACTGTCTATGTGTATAGTCTACCTGATGGAACACTGTCTATGTGTATAGTCTACCTGATGGAACACTGTCTATGTGTATAGTCTACCTGATGGAACACTGTCTGTGTGTATAGTCTACCTGATGGAACACTGTCTGTGTATCGTCTACCTGATGGAACACCGGTCTATGTGTATAGTCTACCTGATGGAACACTGTCTGTGTATAGTCTACCTGATGGAACACTGTCTGTGTATAGTCTACCTGATGGAACACTGTCTGTGTATAGTCTACCTGATGGAACACTGTCTGTGTATAGTCTACCTGATGGAACACTGTCTGTGTATAGTCTACCTGATGGAACACTGTCTGTGTATAGTCTACCTGATGGAACACTGTCTGTGTATAGTCTACCTGATGGAACACTGTCTGTGTATAGTCTACCTGATGGAACACTGTCTGTGTATAGTCTTCATGGGTCTTCACAGCCCAGGGATCGAACCCGGGTCTGTAGTGACGCCTCTAGCACTGTGATGCAGTTTTTTAGACCTCTGTGCCACTCGGGACGCCCCCATTTATTTCAGTTGTAGTTCCAGCCCTGCTCAGCTGCAGAGAGGGTGGCCCCACACTAGGCACAGATGGCTGCCTTACACTTGACTAACTGGGACACCCGCCGAGTGTAGTACGGTCTGGATACCACCATAACCCACCAGCCACTATCATCTCCTTCCGCTGTTCAAATGGTGGCTGTAGCACAGAGAAGAAGGAAACCTAAATATGTTCCTGGACTGGTGTTTCATGGTTACTGTCAGCTCCTGTCTCCCGGGAACCTCTAGTGCACAATCTGTGCTTGCCTTGCTGATGAACAGACAGATCCCATTAACGGGCTGATCACCCTTGTGTTCCAGTATTGTTATCATTCCATTAACGGGCTGATCACCCTTGTGTTCCAGTCCTGTTATCATTCCATTAACGGCCTGGTCACCCTTGTGTTCCAGTCTTGTCCTGTTATCATTCCATTAACGGGCTGATCACCCTTGTGTTCCAGTCTTGTCCTGTTATCATTCCATTAACGGCCTGCTCACCGTTGTGTTCCAGTCCTGTTATCATTCCATTAACGGACTGATCACCCTTGTGTTCCAGTCTTGTCCTGTTATCATTCCATTAACGGACTGATCACCCTTGTGTTCCAGTCCTGTTATCATTCCATTAACGGCCTGGTCACCCTTGTGTTCCAGTCCTGTTATCATTCCATTAACGGACTGATCACCCTTGTGTTCCAGTCCTGTTATCATTCCATTAACGGGCGGATCACCCTTGTGTTCCAGTCCTGTTATCATTCCATTAACGGGCGGATCACCCTTGTGTTCCAGTCCTGTTATCATTCCATTAACGGACTGGTTACCCTTGTGCTCCAGTCCTGTTATCATTCCATTAATGGACTGATCACCCTTGTGTTCCAGTCTTGTTATCATTCCATTAACGGCCTGGTCACCCTTGTGTTCCAGTCAGGTCCTGTTATCATTCCTGTCTGATATACAATATGCACATGTTGAAATCACCAGGGAAAGCCTTTTCTGTTGTCTCCATGATGAAGGGTGAAATGCTTCATTTGTGACGGTAAGCTACAATGATGTGGGGCTCCCGAGTGGTGCAGCGGTCTAAGGCACTGCATCTCAGTTCTAGAGGTGTCACTACAGACCCATGAGGTGGTGCACAATTGGCCCAACGTCTTCCGGGTTAGGGGAGGGTTTGGCCCAGCGTCGTACCTACCTCCTCCCCATACTGGTATTTATTTCTTTATTTTGCTCCTTTGCACCCCAGTATCTCTACCTGTACATTCATCTTCTGCCGATCTACCATTCCAATGTTTAATTGCTATATTGTAATTACTTCGCCACCATGGCCTATTTATTTCCTTAACTTACCTCATTTGCACTCACTGTATATAGACTTTTTGTTTTCTTTTGTTCTACTGTATTATTGACTGTATGTTTTGTTTATTCCATGTGTAACTCTGTGTTGTTGTGTGTGTCGAACTGCTTTGCTTTATCTTGGCCAGGTCAGAGTTGTAAATGATAACTTGTTCTCAACTGGCCTCACTGGTTAAATAAAGGTGAAATAAAACATTTAAAAATTAAACTGACCTGCACTACTGACCTGTACTACTGACCTGTACTACTGACCTGTACTACCACTACTGACCTGTACTACTGACCTGTACTACCACTACTGACCTGTACTACTGACCTGTACTACCACTACTGACCTGTACTACTGACCTGTACTACCACTACTGACCTGTACTACTGACCTGTACTACCACTACTGACCTGTACTACTGACCTGTACTACTGACCTGTACTACTGACCTGTACTACCACTACTGACCTGTACTACCACTACTGACCTGTACTACTGACCTGTACTACTGACCTGTACTACCACTACTGACCTGTACTACTGACCTGTACTACCACTACTGACCTGTACTACTGACCTGTACTACCACTACTGACCTGTACTACTGACCTGTACTACTGACCTGTACTAGCACTACTGACCTGTACTACTGACCTGTACTACTGACCTGCACTACTGACCTGTACTACTGACCTGTACTACTGACCTGTACTACCACTACTGACCTGTACTACTGACCTGTACTACTGACCTGTACTACTGACCTGTACTACCACTACTGACCTGTACTACTGACCTGTACTACTGACCTGTACTACTGACCTGTACTACCACTACTGACCTGTACTACTGACCTGTACTACTGACCTGTACTACTGACCTGTACTACCACTACTGACCTGTACTACTGACCTGTACTACTGACCTGCACTACTGACCTGTACTAGCACTACTGACCTGTACTACTGACCTGTACTACTGACCTGTACTACTGACCTGGACTACCACTACTGACCTGTACTACTGACCTGTACTACTGACCTGTACTACCACTACTGACCTGTACTACTGACCTGTACTACTTACCTGTACTAGCACTACTGACCTGTACTACTGACCTGTACTACTGACCTGTACTACTGACCTGTACTAGCACTACTGACCTGTACTACTGACCTGTACTACTGACCTGTACTACTGACCTGTACTACTGACCTGTACTACTGACCTGTACTAGAACTACTGACCTGTACTACTGACCTGTACTACTGACCTGTACTACTGACCTGTACTAGCACTACTGACCTGTACTACTGACCTGTACTACTGACCTGCACTACTGACCTGTACTACTGACCTGTACTACTGACCTGTACTAGCACTACTGACCTGTACTACTGACCTGTACTACTGACCTGTACTACTGACCTGCACTACTGACCTGTACTAGCACTACTGACCTGTACTACTGACCTGTATTACTGACCTGTACTACCACCACTGACCTGTACTACTGACCTGTACTACTGACCTGTACTAGCACTACTGACCTGTACTACTGACCTGTACTACTGACCTGCACTACTGACCTGTACTAGCACTACTGACCTGTACTACTGACCTGTACTACCACTACTGACCTGTACCACTGACCTGCACTACTGACCTGTACTACCACTACTGACCTGTACTACTGACCTGTACTACTGACCTGTACTACTGACCTGCACTACTGACCTGTACTAGCACTACTGACCTGTACTACTGACCTGTACTACTGACCTGTACTACCACCACTGACCTGTACTACTGACCTGTACTACTGACCTGTACTAGCACTACTGACCTGTACTACTGACCTGTACTACTGACCTGCACTACTGGCCTGTACTAGCACTACTGACCTGTACTACTGACCTGTACTACCACTACTGACCTGTACTACTGACCTGTACTACTGACCTGTACTACTGACCTGTACTACCACTACTGACCTGTACTACTGACCTGTACTACTGACCTGTACTACTGACCTGTACTACCACTACTGACCTGTACTACTGACCTGTACTACTGACCTGCACTACTGACCTGTACTAGCACTACTGACCTGTACTACTGACCTGTACTACTGACCTGTACTACTGACCTGGACTACCACTACTGACCTGTACTACTGACCTGTACTACTGACCTGTACTACCACTACTGACCTGTACTACTGACCTGTACTACTTACCTGTACTAGCACTACTGACCTGTACTACTGACCTGTACTACTGACCTGTACTACTGACCTGTACTAGCACTACTGACCTGTACTACTGACCTGTACTACTGACCTGTACTACTGACCTGTACTACTGACCTGTACTAGCACTACTGACCTGTACTACTGACCTGTACTACTGACCTGTACTACTGACCTGTACTAGCACTACTGACCTGTACTACTGACCTGTACTACTGACCTGCACTACTGACCTGTACTACTGACCTGTACTACTGACCTGTACTAGCACTACTGACCTGTACTACTGACCTGTACTACTGACCTGTACTACTGACCTGCACTACTGACCTGTACTAGCACTACTGACCTGTACTACTGACCTGTATTACTGACCTGTACTACCACCACTGACCTGTACTACTGACCTGTACTACTGACCTGTACTAGCACTACTGACCTGTACTACTGACCTGTACTACTGACCTGCACTACTGACCTGTACTAGCACTACTGACCTGTACTACTGACCTGTACTACCACTACTGACCTGTACCACTGACCTGCACTACTGACCTGTACTACCACTACTGACCTGTACTACTGACCTGTACTACTGACCTGTACTACTGACCTGCACTACTGACCTGTACTAGCACTACTGACCTGTACTACTGACCTGTACTACTGACCTGTACTACCACCACTGACCTGTACTACTGACCTGTACTACTGACCTGTACTAGCACTACTGACCTGTACTACTGACCTGTACTACTGACCTGCACTACTGGCCTGTACTAGCACTACTGACCTGTACTACTGACCTGTACTACCACTACTGACCTGTACCACTGACCTGCACTACTGACCTGTACTACCACTACTGACCTGTACTACTGACCTGTACTACTGACCTGTACTACTGACCTGTACTACCACTACTGACCTGCACTACTGACCTGTACTACTGACCTGTACTAGCACTACTGACCTGTACTACTGACCTGTACTACTGACCTGTACTACCACTACTGACCTGTACTACTGACCTGTACTACTGACCTGTACTACTGACCTGTACTACCACCACTGACCTGTACTACTGACCTGTACTACTGACCTGTACTACTGACCTGCACTACTGACCTGTACTACTGACCTGTACTACTGACCTGTACTACTGACCTGCACTACTGACCTGTACTACTGACCTGTACTACTGACCTGTACTACTGACCTGAACCACTGACCTGTACTACTGACCTGCACTACTGACCTGTACTACTGACCTGTACTACTGACCTGTACTACTGACCTGCACTACTGACCTGTACTACTGACCTGTACTACTGACCTGTACTACTGACCTGCACTACTGACCTGTACTACTGACCTGTACTACCACTACTGACCTGTACTACTGACCTGTACTACCACTACTGACCTGTACTACTGACCTGTACTACCACCACTGACCTGTACTACTGACCTGTACTACTGACCTGTACTACCACTACTGACCTGTACTACTGACCTGTACTACTGACCTGTACTACTGACCTGTACTGCCACTACTGACCTGTACTATCACTACTGACCTGTACTACTGACCTGTACTACCACTACTGACCTGGACTACTGACATGCACTACTGACCTGTACTACCACTACTGACCTGTACTATCACTACTGACCTGTACTACTGACCTGTACTACCACTACTGACCTGGACTACTGACCTGTACTACTGACCTGTACTACTGACCTGTACTACTGACCTGGACTACTGACCTGGACTACCACTACTGACCTGTACTACTGACCTGTACTACCACTACTGACCTGTACTATTGACCTGTACTACTGACCTGTACTACTGACCTGTACTACTGACCTGTACCACTGACCTGTACTACTGACCTGTACTACCACTACTGACCTGTACTACTGACCTGTACTACTGACCTGTACTACTGACCTGCACTACTACTACTGACCTGTACTACTGATCTGTACTACTGACCTGATTCCTTTCCACGCTCACATGTGTCATAACGAGCAATGTGCGGAGAGAGAGGGGCACAGTATAGACAGGTCAGCCACCAGTCAGAACCGTGCACTTGGCCAATCACAAGACGTATTTCTCTATTTGTTGGTTTGCAGTGTCTGGTAATGTCAGTAAAGCAGGGATTGGAAATGATGCAGACAATTACATTGATGCAAGTAACAATCTTTCCGCAATATTAAAGCTGATCCACCCCCTTTTTAAACACACGATGTTGGTGTTTCCTTTATTTTGGCAGTTACCTGTATGTAATGTGCAGCTGTGACACATGACCGTCACATATGTTCGTATCCCTCCCCCGTTTCACTCTGTTTTCTTCCGTTTGGTGCCTAATGAACACGCCCCCTGTTTCATCATTAAAGAAGACTTGATAAAGAGTAACTGTTGGGCTCTAGAGGATTGAACATTGTCACGGTGCCCATCTCTATGGGTTCTGAATGTGTTATGAAGTTCTTATGTAGGTGCCCATCTCTATGGGTTATGAATGTGTTATAAAGTTCTTATGTAGGTACCCACCTGTATTTGTACTATATGTTGTCCAGCTCCTGGTAGCTGATTCCCAGGTTGATACCGATGGATCTACAGGGCGATGGCCAGCGGGTTCGCCTCTGTCAGGTACCCGCTCTCTGTGTCGCACAGGTTCCGCGGAGGGTACTGGGGCTGCTCCCAGTCCATACCACCGTTCTCTGAGTTCCTGGATAGGAGGAGAAAGAAAAGAATGATGAGGAGAGGAGGAGGAGGAGGAGGAGGAGGAGGAGGAGGAGGAGGAGGAGGAGGAGAGGAGGATGAGGAGGAGGAGGAGGAGGAGGGGAGGGGAGGAGAAGGAGAGTAGAGGAGAGGAGAAGGAGAGGAGGAAGGGGAGGAGAGGAGGAGGAGGAGAGGAGGAGGAGAGGAGGGGGAGGAGAGGAGGAGGAGGAGGAGGAACGGAGGAAGAGGAGAGGACAAGGAGAGTTTTAGGAGAGGAGGAGGAGAGGAGGATTAGAGGAGAAGGAGAAGGAGAGGAGTAGGAGAGGAGGAGGAGGAGAGGACAAGGAGAGTTTTAGGAGAGGAGGAGAAGGAGAGGGGGATAGGAGTAGGAGAGGAAGAGAGGAGGAGGAGAAGAGGAGAGGATAATGAGAGTTTTAGGAGAGGAGGAGAGGAGGGGAGTTTTATGAGAGGAGGGGATATTACCAGTTCTGACCACTAGATGGTGCTACAGACATTGATTGCCTCAGACAGTACTGGGTACGCCATTCCTGTTGCTTATCCTCCTTAAATAACTTTAATATTACTATGGGAACATCAGATTTCAGACTACAGTATTGTGTGAACAATATGTTGATACGAATTAGTAATCCCTGTGATTTCTGAAATAAGCTCATGGTAAGGATTTAAACATGTTATCAGAGGCAAAAAAATAACTGACAGGAAGTTTGAGGTGTTCAGCCATTAGCTGTTGTCAATCAAATTAAATCAAATGTATTTATAAAGCCCTTCTTACATCAGCTGATATCTCAAAGTGCTGTACAGAAACCCAGCCTAAAACCCCCAAACAGCAAGCAATGCAGGTGTAGAAGCACGGTGGCTAGGAAAAACTCCCTAGAAAGGCCAGAACCTAGGAAGAAACCTAGAGAGGAACCAGGCTATGAGGGGTGGCCAGTCCTCTTCTGGCTGTGCCGGGTGGAGATTATAACAGAACATGGACAAGATGTTCAAATGTTCATAAATGACCAGCATGGTCAAATAATAATAATCACAGTGGTTGTTGAGGGTGCAACAGGTCAGCACCTCAGGATTAAACGTCAGTTGGCTTTTCATAGCCGATCATTCAGAGTATCTCTACCACTCCTGCTGTCTCTAGAGAGTTGAAAAATGCTGGTCTGGGACAGATAGCACGTCCGGAGAACAGGTCAGGATTCCATAGCCGCAGGCAGAACAGTTGAAACTGGAGCAGCAGCACGGCCAGGTGGACTGGGGACAGCAAGGAGTCATCATGCCAGGTAGTCCTGAGGCATGGTCCTAGGGCTCAAGTGCTCCGAGAGAGAGAAAGAAAGAGAGAATTAGAGAGAGCATACTTTAATTCACACAGGACACCGGATAAGACAGGAGAAATACTCCAGATATAACAGACTGACCCTAGCCCCCCGACACATAAAATACTACAGCATAAATACTGGAGGCTGAGACAGGAAGGGTCAGGAGACACTGTGGCCCCATCCGACGATACCCCCGGACAGGGCCAAACAGGCAGGATATAACCCGACCCACTTTGCCAAAGCACAGCTGCCACACCACTAGAGGCATATCTTCAACTACCAACTTACCATCCTGAGACAAGGCCGAGCATAGCCCACAGGTATAGTTGAGTATAGTTGTGTCCTTTCTTCTTCCTGGCCACTTCCTCTGGTAGGTCAATGGGAACCTCCCCTCTGGTAGGCCAATGGGAACCTCCCCTCTGGTAGGTCAATGGGAACCTCCCCTCTGGAGAAGAGCGATAAGAGTTCTCCTCTGACCCGAAGACTCTTGAGATACTGAATAGTCTTTTTTTCTAACATTATATATTTTAAATCCCTACTTCCTATATCGTCACATTTCCAGCATTTCTAAACATTTCTAAGTATTATATGCATTCAAAACTATCTTCATTAGAAACATTTATGATAATATATAAAGCACTTAGAACCATTTATGATAATATATAAAGAGCGTATAACCATTTATGAAAGCTTATTCCAAACATTATAATATCTTCTGCGCTCTCTGTCAGTTGTCCCGACCCTCTAGTCTCTCACCTGGCCCCGGGAAGTGCCCCTGCTGTCTCTGCGTAAGACATACGTAGTCTCTCACCTGCTTTCTTGGATATGGTATGAGTGGTGTGGTCGGTAGGGTGTGTGAGTGGGGTGGTCTGTCGACCATGAAATATGCCAGGGATATGTGTATACTGTAGCTAAGAAAGTAATACTAAGTGTATGTTGTGTAGTAAGATGTTAGTAGCCCATGTGCCTCACCCTAATAATTTGGTCTATTTTCCCCTCTTAATTTCACCGACTGTTCTGACTTGGTGGTGCACATGTAGCCTATAACCTGTTCTAGAGAAATGTAATCATTGAATATTGTAAGAGCTTTCATTATCTGCTTATATGCCCCTTTATTTATCATACGGTTCTGACTTGGTGTACAGGGAGAATACTGTAAGAACGGCCCATGTTATGTCACTATACATTTCAAAACTGCTTAACAAATAGTTATATTGACTATGTCCATCCTAGCTCACTCATTAATGTCTTAAACGAAATTACGGATTGTCTCTTGTCCGCTTGTCGTCGACCTTATGCCGTAGTTTGTATATCTCAATTGTCAGTAGAAACCACATTTGTTTAAGCAAGTCAGCCATGTTAGCTGTGTTTTTTAAAAGGCAGTAAATGAGTCTGAATGAACTGTTTGGCTGCCAGACAAGGCTCCACTGATAGCCAGGTGTAGCAGTGGTAAGGTTGGGACTCTGCTGTTGGGACTCTGCTGTTGGGATAGCTTTATGTCGGCCCTAACAGTTTGTGGGCACCGTTTGTCACCGTTATAGTGCAATGAATGTATTGTTAAGGGTTGTTAGTGGCTTTGCTGGCCCCATCAAGATGTACATGCTAAAATCGGCACTAATCTCTTCAGTGTTTTAATTTCCTGAATGTATAGCCTATCGAGGTCAATATTTACACGAAAGTGGTCAGCTTTGAGCACTTCTCACATCATAGTCTATTGGTAAATAGCCCACCCATTTTCACCTACCTCATCCCCATACTGTTTTTATTTATTTATTTTTCTGCTCTTTTGCACACCAATATCTCTACCTGTACATAACCTTCTGATCATTTATCACTCCAGTGTTAATCTGCATAATTGTAATTATTTGCCTACCTTCTCATGCCTTTTGCACACAATGTATATATAGACTCCCCTTTTTTCTACTGTGTTATTGACTTGTTAATTGTTTACTCCATGTGTAACTCTGTGTTGTCTGTTCACACTGCTATGCCTTATCTTGGCCAGGTCGCAGTTGCAAATGAGAACTTGTTCTCAACTAGCCTACCTGGTTAAATAAAGGTGAAATAAAATTAAAAAAAATAAAAAGTTCTATGGATGTGGTCAACGGCTTACTGTAGATCAGGTCTTTCCTAGAGACCATAAAAAAGGGCTATTCAAATCCTACCCTGGAGGTACGTAATTTTCTGTTCTACCTGATAATTAATTGCACCCACCTGGTGTCCCAGGTCTAACTCAGTCCCTGATTAGAGAGGAATCACCCACCTGGTGTCCCAGGTCTAAATCAGTCCCTGATTAGAAGGGGAATCCCCCACCTGGTGTCCCAGGTCTAAATCAGTCCCTGATTAGAGGGGAATCACCCACCTGGTGTCCCAGGTCTAAATCAGTCCCTGATTAGAGGGGAATCACCCACCTGGTGTCCCAGGTCTAAATCAGTCCCTGATTAGAGGGGAATCACCCACCTGGTGTCCCAGGTCTAAATCAATCCCTGATTAGAGGGGAATCACCCACCTGGTGTCCCAGGTCTAAATCAATCCCTGATTAGAGGGGAATCACCCACCTGGTGTCCCAGATCTAAATCAGTCCCTGATTAGAGGGGAATCACCCACCTGGTGTCCCAGGTCTAAATCAGTCCCTGATTAGAGGGGAATCACCCACCTGGTGTCCCAGGTCTAAATCAATCCCTGATTAGAGGGGAATCACCCACCTGGTGTCCCAGTCCCTGATTAGAGGGGAATCACCCACCTGGTGTCCCAGGTCTAAATCAGTCCCTGATTAGAGGGGAACCACCCACCTGGTGTCCCAGGTCTAAATCAGTCCCTGATTGGAGGGGAACAATGAAAATAAGGAGTAGAACTGACTTCCAGGTCCAGAGTTGAATTTGAGGACCATAGAATAAAAATAATCTCTCTCCTTTGCGTAATCACTGTCTCGGATGAACCTTTGACAGAGTTAAAAACCAACAACAGAGAGATATTTATTATGGTAGTCTCTCGTGAAAGACGAAAACATTTATATGTGTGTGCCAAACGTAAGATTTGGTTCTAGTCAATTGAAATAAATGCATTAGGCCCTAATCTATAGATTTCACATGACTGGGAATACAGATATGCATCTGTTGGTCACACATATCTTAACAAAAAGGGTAGGGGTGTGGATCAGAAAACCAGCCAGTATCTGGTGTGACCACCATTTACCTCATGCAGCATGACACATCTCCTTCACATAGAGTTGATCAGGCTGTTGATTGTGGCCTGTGGAATGTCGTCCCACTCCTCTTCAATGGCTGTGTGAAGTTGCTGGATATTGGTGGGAACTGGAACACGCTGTCGTACACATCGATCCAGAGCACCCCAAACATGCTCAATGGGTGACATGTCTGGTGAGTATGCAGGCCATGGAAGAACTGGGACCTTTTCAGCTTCCAGGAATTGTGTACAGATCCTTGTGACATGGGGTCGTGCATTATCATGCTGAAACATGAGATGATGGCAGAGGATGAATGGCATGACAATGGGCCTCAGGATTAAGCAAACCCACAGTTTCATCAGCTGTCTGGGTGGCTGGTCTGAGACGATCCCTCAGGTGAAGAAGCCGGATGTGGAGGTCCTGGGCTGGAGTGGTTACACGTGGTCTGCAGTTGTGAGGCCAGTTAGACGTACTGACAAATTCTCTATAACGATGCTGGAAGTGGCTTATGGTAGAGAAATAAACCTAAAATTCTATGGCAACAGCTCTACAGTCAGCATATCAATTGTACACTCCCTCAAAACTTGAGACATCTGTGGCATTGTGTTGTGTGACAAAACTGCACATTTTAAAGTGGCCAATTATTGACCCCCAGTACAAGGTGCACCTGTGTAATGATCACGCTGTTTAATCAGCTTCTTGATATGCCACACTGTTAACTAGGGATGTAAACAAATTTCAGATGAATAAGCTTTTTTTAGTGCACATGGAACTTTTCTGGGGTCTTTAATTTCAGCTCATGAAACATGGGACCAACACTTTCCATGTTGTGTTTTATATTTTGGTTCTGTGCATTTACATGTACAGGGACATAAAATAAGAAACATTTTAAAGCAACTCAAATGACTTTGTCTGAAGGTATTCCCATTGTTGATTATGATGATTGACAATCCCTAACAGCAACATTAGTCATAGGCTATTTAAGGATTCAGATTAGAACTGTTTATGGTAATTGGGAACTACTGTATGTGTGTGTGTCACGCCCTGACCTTAGAGATCCTTATTTATTCTCTATGTTTGGTTAGGTCAGGGTGTGAAAAGTCTATGTTTTCTATTTCTTTGTTGTTTTTGCCGAGTGTGGTTCCCAATCAGAGGCAGCTGTCTATCGTTGTCTCTCTGATTGGGGATCATATATAAGTTGTGATTTTCCTTTTGGGTTTTGTTTTCTGTTTAGTGGTTTTTACAGAACTGTGCGCTTTCGTTTTCACGTTTGTTATTTTGTTTGAGTGTTTTTTTTTATATTAAAATCATGAACACTTTCCACGCTGCGCCTTGGTCCACTCTTCATTCAACAAACGAGAGCCGTTACAGAGTGTGTGTGTGTGTGTGTGTGTGTGTGTGTCACAGAAGTTTGGTTTCATAATATGATATATTCATAGTGTATACATATGATATCATTATAGAACATATTGATATTCTACTACTACACACACACTCACACGCACGCACGAACACACACACACACACACACACACACACACACACACACACACACACACACACACACACACACACACACACACACACAGACACACACACACACACACAAACTTGAACAAATACATATGCCAGTCTGGGAGATGGTTAATAAGGAGAAACAAACAGATGTTATGATATAATATGTTGTTATTCTTGGCAGGAATGTATTCCGTGAATGTCCTAAAATTATCCATTGGAGAATTGCAGCCACGTTACTTCATGATGTGGTAATGTTTTTCCAGGGTTTTTTGACAGTTGTTCACAATTGTTTCACAAGATACAAATATCTTCCCTACACTCTGTTCTTTCCATGTCGTGAACAACACTTAAGATATTGAAGAAAAAAAAAAGGGGATATATACTGATGAATAAATCATGCAAATTGAGTTACCTGGACCCATACATAACAGATGTTATCGCACTATAAGTAAAGCACAATGCCGTTTTGGATTCTGGCAAAGGTGTCATGGAGGAAAGTTGAAATCAAACAACAGTCTTTCTGGTTTGTTGTTTATTTCATGTTTTTCTAGTGGTAGCAGACACTCTACACTGTATTGTTCGTTGTTGTTTGGAAGTAATAGAAAAAACGAAATGTAAACCAAAGGAAGCACAAAATAAGTGTATTATTTGCTTGATAAACACACAGTGCCATCAAAAGAACACTCGTTTTTATGTGGGCCAATGGCTATAAACAACAATATTATTGTCAATTGCGTCTTTAAACTATGTAAACACATTCCTACTGAGGTGGAATATTTTTTTTTTGTCCCTAGAGGTCTTTGTTGACAATGTTTAAAAAAAATAAAATTAATAAATAATTTAACCTTTATTTATCTAGGCAAGTCAGTTAAAGAACACATTGTTATTTACAATGGCGGTCTAGTCTATAACAGACAGTTTATTAGCTACACAGCAATTAGATTCCTGAGTATGACGAGAGTATGAATTTATTCTTGTCTCAATTTAAAATAAAATTATGTAAGTAATCTGTTGACCAATTTCATTCAAGAGTAAGAGAAGATATAGTCGAAATGCGACAGGGACAGGTGACAAACGGGGACACCGAAAAGCCCCTCTCAGAAAATCCAAGATATTCTGAGTGACGGCAGATAGAGGGTGAGGAGACCGTCACATGGAACTCAGCCACTGATAGGACGGGTGTTTCAGGGATACAGATTCTGATTGGACATTGCGATTAAACATCACGCCCTTCCTCCTCGCTGTGTACACAAATGCGACAGAGAAGAACGAAAGTGCCAGAGAGGGGACACAGCATTCAATGACAGATGTTGAACAGTTTTCACCTGGATAAAGTGATTGTTTTTTGGACAAATACGTTACTATCGAACAACAGGCAATTGCCTTACAACAAGAATAAACGTGTGAGGAAGGGAATGGTGAAGATGTCTTCAAGAACAGAAAGACAATCAACTTGTTGACAGTCAGTCAAGTGTTGAACTATATGAAAACAAACAGATCGCTCAGGGAACGACAAGGGGACAACAACTACCAATAGCTGAAATTTTTCAAAGACTGTGGTATTACCAGCACTTTAGATAACTAGTTGTGAACTTTTGCAGAGCTTTCTGTCTTTTCAGTCGACTGTCTCTCAGATAGTGGCTAGCTATGTTTCCTCTAGATTCCACGTGGAACATTTCCTTTGCAGGTTGTGGTTTCTTGGGGATCTATCATATTGGTGTAGCGAGTTGTCTACTGGAACAGTGTCCTTTTCTAGTCCACAACGCCCGCCACATATACGGGGCATCGGCAGGGGCGCTCACCGCATCTGCGCTGGTCACCGGAGCGTGTTTAGGTAGGCAGCGCTGAACTTTACTCTAATTATTACATAATAATTTGACTGTGTGTGTGTGTGTGTGTGTGTGTGTGTGTCAGTTTCGTGCTTGTTTTTGCTGTCTGCCCTGTCTTTGCATGTTGATTGTCTACTGTTACCCACCCTGTTCTGCTTGATGGCAACCTTGTGAAAATGATACACATTCATGTTTTTCCAGTTGCCAACAATAGAAACGCCCATTATGACGTCACGACATAAAGTTACCATACACGCGCAGGTCTAATGATCTGTGACCTACTGTATAATAACAATATTCTGTCATCTTCTTGATTCCTCATCAGGTGAGGCAGGCGCCAACATCATTGATGTGGCTAAGGATGCCCGGAAGCGTTTCCTGGGTCCTATGCACCCGTCTTTCAACCTGGTCAAGATCATGCGTAACATGCTGTATAAAACCCTGCCACCCGATTCCCACCACAGAGCCACAGGGAGGCTGGGCATATCACTGACCAGGGTGACCGACGGAGAGAATGTCTTGGTGTCCCACTTCAACAGCAAGGAGGAGCTGGTGCAGGTGAGGGTCTCAAAACATGTTCTGATCGGAATAAATTACCATTGAGACACATAGGACTGGTTTCCCAGACACAGATTAAGCCTGATCCTGTGTAACAGTATAACTTTAGACCATCCCCTCGCCCATACCCGGGCGCGAACCAGGGACCCTCTGCACACATCAACAACAGTCACCCACGAAGCATCGGGTTAACCCAGAACAAACATTTTGGGTAATTTGTCAGATGGTTGATTAAGTTCTGGGTCCAGAAGAGATTGGAACCGGAACAAGGGAGCTCCACCCTCTCTCTTTGCATGTCCCCTCCCCTTCCAAAAATTTAAAGAAGCTAACAGTTGCAAAATCGTGATTTTTCCAAAGCACCTGAACTAATGCTGCTTGTTATCTGACCGTGGTGACCGTATTACCGCCACACCGGCGGTCACGAATCATGAAGGCAGTCAAATACCACGTTCACCTGTTTAGTCACTTTAATTAGGCTTCTTCAAGCTTTGATGTTGCTGATGGTCATTAGTATCCTGCCAAACTGGCTAACTGCCTGATACTCAGCACTCTGTTGTCCCTCTAATCACTCTGACATCACTGCAAATGTAATCGTAAATCTAATCGAACATTTCATTAGAACCCATGAGCTCATGTTGCACAACATTTCTATAGGCTATGCAATTGCACGAGAAAACAGAGTGATGGCCTCTAATAAAAAGAGGAGGATCCCAACAGATACAGTACATGTTCTATATTTATTTCTCAACATTACTAATATGAAGCACATTGCTTCTCTTTACAACAGGAATATAGCCTACCTGGCTGGCATGAAAATGAACAATGGGAAAGCGTCCTCCATTCTCTATGTACAGTGGGGCAAAAAAGTATTTAGTCAGCCACCAATTGTGCAAGTTTTCCCACTTAAAAAGATGAGAGAGGCCTGCAATGTTCGTCATGTGTACACTTCAACTATGACAGACAAAATTAGAAAAAAAATCCAGAAAATCACATTGTAGGATTTTTTATGAATTTATTTGCAAATTATGGTGGAAAATAAGTCAATAACAATCTCAGAACAACAGCAAAGGACCTTGTGAAGATTCTGGAGGCCACAGGTACAAAAGTATCTATATCCACATTAAAACGAGTCCTATATCTACATAACCTGAAAGGCCGCTCAGCAAGGAAGAAGCCACTGCTCCAAAACCGCCATAAAAAAGCCAGACTACGGTTTGCACAAGATCGTACTTTTTGGAGAAATGTCCTCTGGTCTGATGAAACAGAAATAGAACTGTTTGGCCATAATGACCATCGTTATGTTTGGAGGAAAAAGGGGGAGGCTTCCAAGCCGAAGAATACCATCCCAACGGTGAAGCATGGGGGTGGCAGCATCATGTTGTGGGGGTGCTTTGCTGCAGGAGGGACTGGTGCACTTCACAAAATAGATGGCATCATGAGGATGGAAAATTATGTGGATATATTGAAGCAACATCTCAAGACATCAGTCAGGAATGCTACCAAATACTATTTGAGTGTATGTAAACTTCTGACCCACTGGGCATGAGATGAAATAAATAAAAGCTGAAATAAATCATTCTCTCTACTATTATTCTGACATTTCACATTATTAAAATAAATAAAGGGAATCCTAACTGACCTATGACAGGGAATTTTTACTAGGATTACATGTCAGGAATTGTGAGAAAAAAAAATGAGTTTAAATATATTTTGCTTAAACTGTATATTATTTAGTATATGTAACGACAGGATTAAATCAAGAATAGTCTGATGGGAGATAATATTAGCCCATCACTTGTGAATTATATATTATCACTTGTGAAGGATGCCCAGCAAAAGAAACAATGTCTTTTTTTGTTGCTACTTGGTTCAAATCATAGTCGCACACCTCATGAAGCCTAACCCACAGACCTATACGTTTTAATAGGGTTAGTATCACACCTCATGAAGCCTAACCCATAGGCCTATACGTTTTAATAAGGTTAGTATCACACCTCATGTAGCCTAGCCCACAGACCTATACGTTTTAATAAGGTTAGTATCACACCTCATGAAGCCTAACCCATAGGCCTATACGTTTTAATAAGGTTAGTATCACAACTAAAGTAGCCAAATAACGTATTACATTTAAGAACAATAATCTGCTTTACAACGGAGTGTAGAGCCTAATTTGGCAAACATTTTTTTTATTTTAATTTTTAATTTAAACTTTTTTAAATATTGTTTCGCGTTTAGGGGAAGATAATGTGAGGTCAATCGCATCCCACCACTGTCCCAGAATATGTTTGGAATATTTATTTCTCGCACAGAATTGAATAGGTCGACTTTTGTCCTATGGGTGACAGTAGATTGACATAGACTAGTGCTTTTGCTGTTCGTTAGGTCTTACTCATCTTGTTGGCTGACGAAAAATACATCTTCGATATGTGCTACGGAATCGGATAAGGACGCGCGCGGTTGTAGCCTGTCAGAAAGACCCAATCACATGACGGAGAGCCGCGTTTTAGGGGGCATTGCGGCCACAAAGGGGATGCCACCGTGATATTCGACGCATTATCAAGGGTTTGTCAAATTGTGAATGAGTGACTATTGGAGTGTGCACAGCCTGCGCAAAAAAAAACTAAGCAGAGCTCACGCCTTTCAAGCGACTTTTTTTTTCTAATTATCATTAGAGTCTCATCGTGCAGCCTTACAATGTATTAAACATCTAAACATATAGGCCAACGTTAGTAGAACAACTAAAGTTACATTAATAACTTTAAATGAAGCATATAGCAGTACCTATTTCTCTCGTAACCGCTTCAACACAGAATAGCCGCAGCTGCACAATCCCTCAAATCGTTTGGAGAAAATATTAAGATTTTATTCAGCTTTGTTCAATTGTATTCTTCATAATATAAAAATAATAATATAAAATAATGCCATTGAATTCTACGCAAATCTTGTCTGCTAAATGAACTGGTGTAGCCCACAGCCATATGGCCAGATCAGCCAGATCAGGACCTAACAGACAACTCTGAGTATGCTACTCTGTTCTGTTAGGCGACATTTTCTATTATCATGCTTCTTTAGACCGGTCTAAAATAAATAATGGGTTTATTGTGAAGGTGTAGGCTATATTACATGGATTTATTATACTTTTTAAAGTGGCTTTTAGTCTATGTCTGTCTGTGGAGTCCAGGAGATGCTAAATGTGTTTATGTTAATTAACGGTCAACTACCGTGACACTGACCAGTTATTTGCTTCACAATCACCGGCTGATGAAATTTCATGACCGCCACTAGTCAGGACAGTTCTATGGTAACTTCTTTGTCAGTCTGTCTGAGACATTACTATTGGAAGGGATTTTTTTTAGTCCAGACTAGCTTTAACTTCTGTTTGGGAAAGCGGCCAATAGAGAGCTCGTTTTGAGACTGACACGACACATCTCATATTCATAATGCTAAGTGCAGGTGAGAGTTTTGAAACATTGACTTGCTGTATAAATCATTGACTTGCTGTGAATTGAAGCTGATTTGCATTAAATACTGAGAAATG
Source organism: Oncorhynchus mykiss (assembly GCF_057628025.1). Taxonomy (NCBI): domain Eukaryota; kingdom Metazoa; phylum Chordata; class Actinopteri; order Salmoniformes; family Salmonidae; genus Oncorhynchus; species Oncorhynchus mykiss. Next base: position 101,847,722 of record NC_143023.1, on the reverse strand, counting down.
TAGGTATAGGCTAACTGTTATTGAGACAGACACAGATCATTAAACATCTTATAGCCATATAACCCAGATATCGATACCAACACTCCCACTGACTCATTGACCTAATGCACGTGAGTGTCTCAAGTGCTCACCTAGAGCCAAAGTATCTTCTGAATTGAAACCAGTAGGCATTAAATACTGAGACGATGTCACCGATCGAGACATTGACACACAAGACCAGGAAATTGTGCCACAAGTACACACAAACACACACACACACACACACACACACACACACACACACACACACACACACACACACACACACACACACACACACACACACACACAAATCAAATCAAATGTATTTATATAGCCCTTCGTACATCAGCTGATATCTCAAAGTGCTGTACAGAAACCCAGCCTAAAACCCCAAACAGCAAGCAATGCAGGTGTAGAAGCAGGGTGGCTAGGAAATACTCCCTAGAAAGGCCAAAACCTAGGAAGAAACCTAGAGAGGAACCAGGCTATGTGGGGTGGCCAGTCCTCTTCTGGCTGTGCCGGGTGGAGATTATAACAAAACATGGTCAAGATGTTCAAATGTTCATAAATGACCAGCATGGTCGAATAATAATAAGGCAGAATAGTTGAAACTGGAGCAGCAGCATGGTCAGGTGGACTGGGGACAGCAAGGAGTCATCATGTCAGGTATTCCTGGGGCATGGTCCTCCGAGAGAGAGAAAGAAAGAGAGAATTAGAGAGAGCATATGTGGGATGGCCAGTCCTCTTCTGGCTGTGCCGGGTGGAGATTATAACAGAACATGGCCAAGATGTTCAAATGTTCATAAATGACCAGCATGGTCGAATAATATTAAGGCAGAACAGTTGAAACTGGAGCAGCAGCACAGCAAGGTGGACTGGGGACAGCAAGGAGTCATCATGTCAGGTAGTCCTGGGGCATGGTCCTAGGGCTCAGGTCCTCCGAGAGAGAGAAAGAGAGAAGGAGAGAATTAGAGAACGCACACCTAGATTCACACAGGACACCGAATAGGACAGGAGAAGTACTCCAGATATAACAAACTGACCCTAGCCCCCCGACACATAAACTACTACTGCAGCATAAATACTGGAGGCTGAGACACACACACACACACACACACACACACACACACACACACACACACACACACACACACACACACGTTCTCATTTGTGCTGTGATGTTGTCTAACAATAATAATGTGTGTATGTGTGTGTGTGTGTGTGTGTGTGTGTGTGTGTGTGTGTGTGTGTGTGTGTGTGTGTGTGTGTGTGTGTGCGTGCCTGCGTGTGTGTGTCCTAGACTCATAATAACATGTTGTGTTCTGATCTAGGCCTGTGTCTGCAGTGCCTACATCCCTGTGTACTGTGGACTGATCCCCCCGACACTGCAGGGTGTGGTGAGTACAACTCCCTTCTTATTGGTTGTCACTATCTGGCCAATGTGCAAGCCCGAAGTTTTACAATTTCTCTTCTTAGAATCTGATGTTTAAACCCTAACACTAACCACACTGCGAATCTTATGCCTGCATTTGAACCTTTAAATTAAGACCAGAAAAGTGTATTTTATTATTTTGATGTTTACGATATAGCCCATTCTGATTTTCCATCTTGGCCATATAGTGGGAACTCTTCTTATCATTTATCAAGTGGGATTCTACACAACACAAACATACGGATTTCAAAACAGATACTTTTCTGTTTCCAGGTGCAAAACATGAGTTTTGAGAAAGCACAGCTGTTGTCAGTAGTGACCGTTTTAGAACAGATGTGATCGTTTTCAAAATTAATTGTTGGCTCTCCCCTCTCCTTGACTCTTATTGGTCAAGCTCTCCCTTTTCCTCACTGTGATTGGTCAAGCTCAAAGTTCGTCCAGCCTATTGACCTTTAATCCCGTTCCCTGACTATGGTTTCCTTGTATTGTTGTTGTCCTTCTTCCTTGGCTCAGGGAGAGCCAGTTCTCTACCCTCCTGCACTCGCTGAACCCTCCCTGTCTGGCTCTTCTCCTCCTCTACCCTCCCTCTCCTGTCTGTCTCTTCTCCTCCTCTATCCTCTCCTGTCTGTCTCTCCTCCTCCTCTATCCTCTCCTGTCTGTCTCTTCTCCTCCTCTATCCTCTCCTGTCTGTCTCTTCTCCTCCTCTATCCTCTCCTGTCTGTCTCTTCTCCTCCTCTATCCTCTCCTGTCTGTCTCTTCTCCTCCTCTATCCTCTCCTGTCTGTCTCTTCTCCTCCTCTCTCCTCTCCTGTCTGTCTCTTCTCCTCCTCTCTCCTCTCCTGTCTGTCTCTTCTCCTCCTCTATCCTCTCCTGTCTGTCTCTTCTCCTCCTCTACCCTCTCCTGTCTGTCTCTTCTCCTCTCTCCTCTCCTGTCTGTCTCTTCTCCTCCTCTATCCTCTCCTGTCTGTCTCTTCTCCTCCTCTATCCTCTCCTGTCTGTCTCTTCTCCTCCTCTATCCTCTCCTGTCTGTCTCTTCTCCTCCTCTATCCTCTCCTGTCTGTCTCTTCTCCTCCTCTCTCCTCTCCTGTCTGTCTCTTCTCCTCCTCTCTCCTCTCCTGTCTGTCTCTTCTCCTCCTCTATCCTCTCCTGTCTGTCTCTTCTCCTCCTCTATCCTCTCCTGTCTGTCTCTTCTCCTCCTCTACCCTCTCCTGTCTCTCTTCTCCTCTATCCTCTCCTGTCTGTCTCTTCTCCTCCTCTATCCTCTCCTGTCTGTCTCTTCTCCTCTACCCTCTCCTGTCTGTCTCTTCTCCTCCTCTCTCCTCTCCTGTCTGTCTCTTCTCCTTCTCTACCCTCCCTCTCCTGTCTGTCTCTTCTCCTCCTCTCTCCTCTCCTGTCTGTCTCTTCTCCTCCTCTCTCCTCTCCTGTCTGTCTCTTCTCCTTCTCTACCCTCCCTCTCCTGTCTGTCTCTTCTCCTCCTCTCTCCTCTCCTGTCTGTCTCTTCTCCTCCTCTATCCTCTCCTGTCTGTCTCTTCTCCTTCTCTACCCTCCCTCTCCTGTCTGTCTGTCTCTTCTCCTCCTCTACCCTCTCCTGTCTGTCTCTTCTCCTCCTCTACCCTCCCATGTCTGTCTCTTCTCCTCCTCTATCCTCTCCTGTCTGTCTCTTCTCCTCCTCTACCCTCTCCTGTCTGCCTCTTCTCCTCTATCCTCTCCTGTCTGTCTCTTCTCCTCCTCTCTCCTCTCCTGTCTGTCTCTCCTCCTCCTCTATCCTCTCCTGTCTGTCTCTTCTCCTCCTCTATCCTCTCCTGTCTGTCTCTTCTCCTCCTCTATCCTCTCCTGTCTGTCTCTTCTCCTCCTCTCTCCTCTCCTGTCTGTCTCTCCTCCTCCTCTATCCTCTCCTGTCTGTCTCTTCTCCTCCTCTATCCTCTCCTGTCTGTCTCTTCTCCTCCTCTACCCTCTCCTGTCTGTCTCTTCTCCTCCTCTATCCTCTCCTGTCTGTCTCTTCTCCTCCTCTCTCCTCTCCTGTCTGTCTCTTCTCCTCCTCTACCCTCCCATGTCTGTCTCTTCTTCTCCTCTATCCTCTCCTGTCTGTCTCTTCTCCTCCTCTATCCTCTCCTGTCTGTCTCTTCTCCTCCTCTACCCTCTCCTGTCTGTCTCTTCTCCTCCTCTATCCTCTCCTGTCCGTCTCTTCTCCTCCTCTCTCCTCTCTTGTCTGTCTCTTCTCCTCCTCTACCCTCCCATGTCTGTCTCTTCTTCTCCTCTATCCTCTCCTGTCTGTCTCTTCTCCTCCTCTATCCTCTCCTGTCTGTCTCTTCTCCTCCTCTACCCCTCCCTCTCCTGTCTGTCTCTTCTCCTCCTCTATCCTCTCCTGTCTGTCTCTTCTCCTCCTCTACCCTCTCCTGTCTCTCCTCCTCCTCTCTCCTCTCCTGTCTGTCTCTTCTCCTCCTCTCTCCTCTCCTGTCTGTCTCTTCTCCTCCTCTATCCTCTCCTGTCTGTCTCTTCTCCTCCTCTATCCTCTCCTGTCTGTCTCTTCTCCTCCTCTACCCTCTCCTGTCTCTCTTCTCCTCTATCCTCTCCTGTCTGTCTCTTCTCCTCCTCTATCCTCTCCTGTCTGTCTCTTCTCCTCTATCCTCTCCTGTCTGTCTCTTCTCCTCCTCTATCCTCTCCTGTCTGTCTCTTCTCCTCCTCTATCCTCTCCTGTCTGTCTCTTCTCCTCCTCTATCCTCTCCTGTCTGTCTCTTCTCCTCCTCTATCCTCTCCTGTCTGTCTCTTCTCCTCCTCTATCCTCTCCTGTCTGTCTCTTCTCCTCCTCTCTCCTCTCCTGTCTGTCTCTTCTCCTCCTCTCTCCTCTCCTGTCTGTCTCTTCTCCTCCTCTATCCTCTCCTGTCTGTCTCTTCTCCTCCTCTATCCTCTCCTGTCTGTCTCTTCTCCTCCTCTACCCTCTCCTGTCTCTCTTCTCCTCTATCCTCTCCTGTCTGTCTCTTCTCCTCCTCTATCCTCTCCTGTCTGTCTCTTCTCCTCTACCCTCTCCTGTCTGTCTCTTCTCCTCCTCTCTCCTCTCCTGTCTGTCTCTTCTCCTTCTCTACCCTCCCTCTCCTGTCTGTCTCTTCTCCTCCTCTCTCCTCTCCTGTCTGTCTCTTCTCCTCCTCTCTCCTCTCCTGTCTGTCTCTTCTCCTTCTCTACCCTCCCTCTCCTGTCTGTCTCTTCTCCTCCTCTCTCCTCTCCTGTCTGTCTCTTCTCCTCCTCTATCCTCTCCTGTCTGTCTCTTCTCCTTCTCTACCCTCCCTCTCCTGTCTGTCTGTCTCTTCTCCTCCTCTACCCTCTCCTGTCTGTCTCTTCTCCTCCTCTACCCTCCCATGTCTGTCTCTTCTCCTCCTCTATCCTCTCCTGTCTGTCTCTTCTCCTCCTCTACCCTCTCCTGTCTGCCTCTTCTCCTCTATCCTCTCCTGTCTGTCTCTTCTCCTCCTCTCTCCTCTCCTGTCTGTCTCTCCTCCTCCTCTATCCTCTCCTGTCTGTCTCTTCTCCTCCTCTATCCTCTCCTGTCTGTCTCTTCTCCTCCTCTATCCTCTCCTGTCTGTCTCTTCTCCTCCTCTCTCCTCTCCTGTCTGTCTCTCCTCCTCCTCTATCCTCTCCTGTCTGTCTCTTCTCCTCCTCTATCCTCTCCTGTCTGTCTCTTCTCCTCCTCTACCCTCTCCTGTCTGTCTCTTCTCCTCCTCTATCCTCTCCTGTCTGTCTCTTCTCCTCCTCTCTCCTCTCCTGTCTGTCTCTTCTCCTCCTCTACCCTCCCATGTCTGTCTCTTCTTCTCCTCTATCCTCTCCTGTCTGTCTCTTCTCCTCCTCTATCCTCTCCTGTCTGTCTCTTCTCCTCCTCTACCCTCTCCTGTCTGTCTCTTCTCCTCCTCTATCCTCTCCTGTCCGTCTCTTCTCCTCCTCTCTCCTCTCTTGTCTGTCTCTTCTCCTCCTCTACCCTCCCATGTCTGTCTCTTCTTCTCCTCTATCCTCTCCTGTCTGTCTCTTCTCCTCCTCTATCCTCTCCTGTCTGTCTCTTCTCCTCCTCTACCCCTCCCTCTCCTGTCTGTCTCTTCTCCTCCTCTATCCTCTCCTGTCTGTCTCTTCTCCTCCTCTACCCTCTCCTGTCTCTCCTCCTCCTCTATCCTCTCCTGTCTGTCTCTTCTCCTCCTCTACCCTCTCCTGTCTGTCTCTTCTCCTCCTCTACCCTCCCATGTCTGTCTCTTCTTCTCCTCTATCCTCTCCTGTCTGTCTCTTCTCCTCCTCTATCCTCTCCTGTCTGTCTCTTCTCCTCCTCTATCCTCTCCTGTCTGTCTCTTCTCCTCCTCTACCCTCTCCTCTCTGTCTCTTCTCCTCCTCTACCCTCTCCTGTCTGTCTCTTCTCCTCCTCTCTCCTCTCCTGTCTGTCTCTTCTCCTCCTCTATCCTCTCCTGTCTGTCTCTTCTCCTCCTCTCTCCTCTCCTGTCTGTCTCTTCTCCTCCTCTATCCTCTCCTGTCTGTCTCTTCTCCTCCTCTACCCCTCCCTCTCCTGTCTGTCTCTTCTCCTCCTCTACCCTCTCCTGTCTGTCTCTTCTCCTCCTCTACCCCTCCCTCTCCTGTCTGTCTCTTCTCCTCCTCTCTCCTCTCCTGTCTGTCTCTTCTCCTCCTCTATCCTCTCCTGTCTGTCTCTTCTCCTCCTCTACCCCTCCTTCTCCTGTCTGTCTCTTCTCCTCCTCTACCCTCTCCTGTCTGTCTCTTCTCCTCCTCTGCCCCTCCCTCTCCTGTCTGTCTCTTCTCCTCCTCTCTCCTCTCCTGTCTGTCTCTTCTCCTCCTCTCTCCTCTCCTGTCTGTCTCTTCTCCTCCTCTCTCCTCTCCTGTCTGTCTCTTCTCCTCCTCTACCCTCTCCTGTCTCTCCTCCTCCTCTATCCTCTCCTGTCTGTCTCTTCTCTTCCTCTCTCCTCTCCTGTCTGTCTCTTCTCCTCCTCTACCCTCTCCTGTCTGTCTCTTCTCCTCCTCTACCCTCTCCTGTCTGTCTCTTCTCCTCCTCTACCCTCTCCTGTCTCTTCTCCTCCTCTACCCTCTCCTGTCTCTCCTCCTCCTCTCTCCTCTCCTGTCTATCTCTTCTCCTCCTCTCTCCTCTCCTGTCTGTCTCTTCTCCTCCTCTATCCTCTCCTGTCTGTCGCTTCTCCTCCTCTACCCTCTCCTGTCTGTCTCTTCTCCTCCTCTCTCCTCTCCTGTCTGTCTCTTCTCCTCCTCTACCCTCCCATGTCTGTCTCTTCTCCTCCTCTATCCTCTCCTGTCTGTCTCTTCTCCTCCTCCCTCCTCTCCTGTCTGTCTCTTCTCCTCTCTCCTCTCCTGTCTGTCTCTTCTCCTCCTCTATCCTCTCCTGTCTGTCTCTTCTCCTCCTCTATCCTCTCCTGTCTGTCTCTTCTCCTCCTCTACCCTCCCATGTCTGTCTCTTCTCCTCCTCTATCCTCTCCTGTCTGTCTCTTCTCCTCCTCTATCCTCTCCTGTCTGTCTCTTCTCCTCCTCTATCCTCTCCTGTCTGTCTCTTCTCCTTCTCTACCCTCCCTCTCCTGTCTGTCTCTTCTCCTCCTCTACCCTCTCCTGTCTGTCTCTTCTCCTCCTCTACCCTCCCATGTCTGTCTCTTCTCCTCCTCTATCCTCTCCTGTCTGTCTCTTCTCCTCCTCTACCCTCTCCTGTCTGCCTCTTCTCCTCTATCCTCTCCTGTCTGTCTCTTCTCCTCCTCTCTCCTCTCCTGTCTGTCTCTCCTCCTCCTCTATCCTCTCCTGTCTGTCTCTTCTCCTCCTCTATCCTCTCCTGTCTGTCTCTTCTCCTCCTCTATCCTATCCTGTCTGTCTCTTCTCCTCCTCTCTCCTCTCCTGTCTGTCTCTCCTCCTCCTCTATCCTCTCCTGTCTGTCTCTTCTCCTCCTCTATCCTCTCCTGTCTGTCTCTTCTCCTCCTCTACCCTCTCCTGTCTGTCTCTTCTCCTCCTCTATCCTCTCCTGTCTGTCTCTTCTCCTCCTCTCTCCTCTCCTGTCTGTCTCTTCTCCTCCTCTACCCTCCCATGTCTGTCTCTTCTTCTCCTCTATCCTCTCCTGTCTGTCTCTTCTCCTCCTCTATCCTCTCCTGTCTGTCTCTTCTCCTCCTCTACCCTCTCCTGTCTGTCTCTTCTCCTCCTCTATCCTCTCCTGTCCGTCTCTTCTCCTCCTCTCTCCTCTCTTGTCTGTCTCTTCTCCTCCTCTACCCTCCCATGTCTGTCTCTTCTTCTCCTCTATCCTCTCCTGTCTGTCTCTTCTCCTCCTCTATCCTCTCCTGTCTGTCTCTTCTCCTCCTCTACCCCTCCCTCTCCTGTCTGTCTCTTCTCCTCCTCTATCCTCTCCTGTCTGTCTCTTCTCCTCCTCTACCCTCTCCTGTCTCTCCTCCTCCTCTATCCTCTCCTGTCTGTCTCTTCTCCTCCTCTACCCTCTCCTGTCTGTCTCTTCTCCTCCTCTACCCTCCCATGTCTGTCTCTTCTTCTCCTCTATCCTCTCCTGTCTGTCTCTTCTCCTCCTCTATCCTCTCCTGTCTGTCTCTTCTCCTCCTCTATCCTCTCCTGTCTGTCTCTTCTCCTCCTCTATCCTCTCCTGTCTGTCTCTTCTCCTCCTCTCTCCTCTCCTGTCTGTCTCTTCTCCTCCTCTATCCTCTCCTGTCTGTCTCTTCTCCTCCTCTACCCCTCCCTCTCCTGTCTGTCTCTTCTCCTCCTCTACCCTCTCCTGTCTGTCTCTTCTCCTCCTCTACCCCTCCCTCTCCTGTCTGTCTCTTCTCCTCCTCTATCCTCCCATGTCTGTCTCTTCTTCTCCTCTATCCTCTCCTGTCTGTCTCTTCTCCTCCTCTATCCTCTCCTGTCTGTCTCTTCTCCTCCTCTATCCTCTCCTGTCTGTCTCTTCTCCTCCTCTATCCTCTCCTGTCTGTCTCTTCTCCTCCTCTCTCTCTCCTGTCTGTCTCTTCTCCTCCTGTATCCTCTCCTGTCTGTCTCTTCTCCTCCTCTACCCCTCCCTCTCCTGTCTGTCTCTTCTCCTCCTCTACCCTCTCCTGTCTGTCTCTTCTCCTCCTCTCTCCTCTCCTGTCTGTCTCTTCTCCTCCTCTATCCTCTCCTGTCTGTCTCTTATCCTCCTCTACCCCTCCCTCTCCTGTCTGTCTCTTCTCCTCCTCTACCCTCTCCTGTCTGTCTCTTCTCCTCCTCTGCCCCTCCCTCTCCTGTCTGTCTCTTCTCCTCCTCTCTCCTCTCCTGTCTGTCTCTTCTCCTCCTCTCTCCTCTCCTGTCTGTCTCTTCTCCTCCTCTCTCCTCTCCTGTCTGTCTCTTCTCCTCCTCTACCCTCTCCTGTCTCTCCTCCTCCTCTATCCTCTCCTGTCTGTCTCTTCTCCTCCTCTCTCCTCTCCTGTCTGTCTCTTCTCCTCCTCTACCCTCTCCTGTCTGTCTCTTCTCCTCCTCTACCCTCTCCTGTCTCTCCTCCTCCTCTATCCTCTCCTGTCTGTCTCTTCTCCTCCTCTCTCCTCTCCTGTCTGTCTCTTCTCCTCCTCTCTCCTCTCCTGTCTGTCTCTTCTCCTCCTCTAGCCTCTCCTGTCTGTCTCTTCTCCTCCTCTACCCTCTCCTGTCTCTCCTCGTCCTCTATCCTCTCCTGTCTGTCTCTTCTCCTCCTTACTCCTCTCCTGTCTGTCTCTTCTCCTCCTCTCTCCTCTCCTGTCTGTCTCTTCTCCTCCTCTCTCCTCTCCCGTCTGTCTCTTCTCCTCCTCTATCCTCTGCTGTCTGTCTCTTCTCCTCCTCTCTCCTCTCCTGTCTGTCTCTTCTCCTCCTCTATCCTCTCCTGTCTGTCTCTTCTCCTCCTCTCTCCTCTCCTGTCTGTCTCTTCTCCTCCTCTATCCTCTCCTGTCTGTCTCTTCTCCTCCTCTACCCTCTCCTGTCTCTCCTCGTCCTCTACCCTCTCCTGTCTCTTCTCCTCCTCTCTCCTCTCCTGTCTGTCTCTTCTCCTCCTCTATCCTCTCCTGTCTGTCTCTTCTCCTCCTCTACCCTCTCCTGTCTGTCTCTTATCCTCCACTACCCTCTCCTGTCTGTCTCTTCTCCTCTATCCTCTCCTGTCTGTCTCTTCTCCTCCTCTATCCTCTCCTGTCTGTCTCTTCTCCTCCTCTCTCCTCTCCTGTCTGTCTCTTCTCCTCCTCTATCCTCTCCTGTCTGTCTCTTCTCCTCCTCTACCCTCTCCTGTCTGTCTCTTCTCCTCCTCTACCCTCTCCTGTCTCTCCTCCTCCTCTATCCTCTCCTGTCTGTCTCTTCTCCTCCTCTCTCCTCTCCTGTCTGTCTCTTATCCTCCTCTACCCCTCCCTCTTTCTCTCTTGGTGCCTCTTGCTCTATTTCTGTAATGTTAGCTTTCTTTCCATGTGTTCTGACTCTTGAATGACGTGACATGTGACTTGGCTTTGACTATGCAGCTCAATCATTGTCAATTTAGACTAAAGTCATAAAGGCACAGTTCCACACCGTAATGCTTTGGCCAGAACCCTAGCTAACTTTCTAACAAGGATTAGATTACATTTGACATCAGTGTTTCTCTTTGGCCTTTGGGAAGTGTTAGTGTGTGTGTGTGTGTGTGTGCGTGTGTGTGTGCGTGTGCGTGTGTGTGAACTTCGGGCCTGAGCACCAATGTGACAGTGCCAGATTCATGAGTGTGTTGGCAGAGGTCTCAAGGTTGTCCTCTGCTGGCCTCGTGCTGGCGGGACACTGGGCCCGACGTCACTATAGACACTATCAATTGACATCACATCACATGCCTCCCACAAGCACTTTTACCATACACACTCTAGTATGCTGTTACCATATACACTCTAGTATGGTGTTACTGTTACCATATACACTCTAGTATGTTGTTACCATATACACTCTAGTATGTTGTTACCATATACACTCTAGTATGTTGTTACTGTTACCATATACACTCTAGTATGTTGTTACCATATATACTCTAGTATGTTGTTACCATATACACTCTAGTATGCTGTTACCATATACACTCTAGTATGTTGTTACCATATACACTCTAGTATGGTGTTACTGTTACCATATACACTCTAGTATGGTGTTACTGTTACCATATACACTCTAGTATGTTGTTACTGTTACCATATACACTCTAGTATGTTGTTACCATATATACTCTAGTATGTTGTTACCATATACACTCTAGTATGCTGTTACCATATACACTCTAGTATGTTGTTACCATATACACTCTAGTATGGTGTTACTGTTACCATATACACTCTAGTATGTTGTTACTGTTACCATATATACTCTAGTATGCTGTTACCATATACACTCTAGTATGTTGTTACCATATACACTCTAGTATGGTGTTACTGTTACCATATACACTCTAGTATGGTGTTACTGTTACCATATACACTCTAGTATGTTGTTACCAAATACACTCTAGTATGTTGTTACCATATACACTCTAGTATGTTGTTACCACATATACTCTAGTATGTTGTTACCATATACACTCTAGTATGCTGTTACCATATACACTCTAGTATGGTGTTACTGTTACCATATACACTCTAGTATGGTGTTACTGTTACCATATACACTCTAGTATGTTGTTACCATATACACTCTAGTATGGTGTTACTGTTACCATATACACTCTAGTATGGTGTTACTGTTACCATATACACTCTAGTATGTTGTTACCATATACACTCTAGTATGGTGTTACTATTACCATATACACTCTAGTATGTTGTTACCATATATACTCTAGTATGTTGTTACCATATACACTCTAGTATGCTGTTACCATATACACTCTAGTATGTTGTTACTGTTACCATATACACTCTAGTATGTTGTTACCATATACACTCTAGTATGTTGTTACCATATACACTCTAGTATGTTGTTACCATATACACTCTAGTATGTTGTTACCATATACACTCTAGTATGCTGTTACCATATACACTCTAGTATGTTGTTACCATATACACTCTAGTATGGTGTTACTGTTACCATATACACTCTAGTATGTTGTTACCATATATACTCTAGTATGTTGTTACCATATACACTCTAGTATGCTGTTACCATATACACTCTAGTATGTTGTTACCATATACACTCTAGTATGTTGTTACTGTTACCATATACACTCTAGTATGCTGTTACCATATACACTCTAGTATGTTGTTACCATATACACTCTAGTATGGTGTTACTGTTACCATATACACTCTAGTATGTTGTTACCATATATACTCTAGTATGTTGTTACCATATACACTCTAGTATGCTGTTACCATATACACTCTAGTATGTTGTTACCATATACACTCTAGTATGTTGTTACCATATACACTCTAGTATGTTGTTACCATATACACTCTAGTATGGTGTTACTGTTACCATATACACTCTAGTATGTTGTTACCATATATACTCTAGTATGTTGTTACCATATACACTCTAGTATGTTGTTACCAAATACACTCTAGTATGTTGTTACCATATACACTCTAGTATGTTGTTACCATATATACTATAGTATGTTGTTACCATATACACTCTAGTATGTTGTTACCAAATACACTCTAGTATGTTGTTACCATATACACTCTAGTATGTTGTTACCATATATACTCTAGTATGTTGTTACCATATACACTCTAGTATGTTGTTACCAAATACACTCTAGTATGTTGTTACCATATATACTATAGTATGTTGTTACCATATACACTCTAGTATGTTGTTACCAAATACACTCTAGTATGTTGTTACCATATACACTCTAGTATGTTGTTACCATATATACTCTAGTATGTTGTTACCATATACACTCTAGTATGTTGTTACCAAATACACTCTAGTATGTTGTTACCATATACACTCTAGTATGTTGTTACCATATATACTCTAGTATGTTGTTACCATATACACTCTAGTATGTTGTTACCATATATACTCTAGTATGTTGTTACCATATACACTCTAGTATGTTGTTACCATATACACTCTAGTATGTTGTTACCAAATACACTCTAGTATGTTGTTACCATATACACTCTAGTATGTTGTTACCATATATACTCTAGTATGTTGTTACCATATACACTCTAGTATGTTGTTACCAAATACACTCTAGTATGTTGTTACCATATACACTCTAGTATGTTGTTACCAAATACACTCTAGTATGCTGTTACCATATACACTCTAGTATGTTGTTACCATATACACTCTAGTATGGTGTTACTGTTACCATATACACTCTAGTATGTTGTTACCATATACACTCTAGTATGCTGTTACCATATACACTCTAGTATGTTGTTACCATATACACTCTAGTATGTTGTTACCATATACACTCTAGTATGCTGTTACCATATACACTCTAGTATGTTGTTACCATATATACTCTAGTATGGTGTTACTGTTACCATATACACTCTAGTATGGTGTTACTGTTACCATATACACTCTAGTATGTTGTTACCATATACACTCTAGTATGGTGTTACTGTTACCATATACACTCTAGTATGGTGTTACTGTTACCATATACACTCTAGTATGTTGTTACCATATATACTCTAGTATGTTGTTACCATATACACTCTAGTATGTTGTTACCATATATACTCTAGTATGTTGTTACCATATACACTCTAGTATGCTGTTACCATATACACTCTAGTATGTTGTTACCATATACACTCTAGTATGTTGTTACCATATACACTCTAGTATGGTGTTACCATATACACTCTAGTATGGTGTTACTGTTACCATATACACTCTAGTATGCTGTTACCATATACACTCTAGTATGTTGTTACCATATACACTCTAGTACAGTGCCTTGCGAAAGTATTCGGCCCCCTTGAACTTTGCGACCTTTTGCCACATTTCAGGCTTCAAACATAAAGATATAAAACTGTATTTTTTTGTGAAGAATCAACAACAAGTGGGACACAATCATGAAGTGGAACGACATTTATTGGATATTTCAAACTTTTTTAACAAATCAAAAACTGAAAAATTGGGCGTGCAAAATTATTCAGCCCCTTTACTTTCAGTGCAGCAAACTCTCTCTAGAAGTTCAGTGAGGATCTCTGAATGATCCAATGTTGACCTAAATGACTAATGATGATAAATACAATCCACCTGTGTGTAATCAAGTCTCCGTATAAATGCACCTGCACTGTGATAGTCTCAGAGGTCCGTTAAAAGCGCAGAGAGCATCATGAAGAACAAGGAACACACCAGGCAGGTCCGAGATACTGTTGTGAAGAAGTTTAAAGCCGGATTTGGATACAAAAATATTTCCCAAGCTTTAAACATCCCAAGGAGCACTGTGCAAGCGATAATATTGAAATGGAAGGAGTATCAGACCACTGCAAATCTACCAAGACCTGGCCGTCCCTCTAAACTTTCAGCTCATACAAGGAGAAGACTGATCAGAGATGCAGCCAAGAGGCCCATGATCACTCTGGATGAACTGCAGCGATCTACAGCTGAGGTGGGAGACTGTCCATAGGACAACAATCAGTCGTATATTGCATAAATCTGGCCTTTATGGAAGAGTGGCAAGAAGAAAGCCATTTCTTAAAGATATCCATAAAAAGTGTTGTTTAAAGTTTGCCACAAGCCACCTGGGAGACACACCAAACATGTGGAAGAAGGTGCTCTGGTCAGATGAAACCAAAATTGAACTTTTTGGCAACAATGCAAAGGTGGCGCTACAAAGTATTAACTTAAGGGGGCTGAATAATTTTGCACGCCCAATTTTTCAGTTTTTGATTTGTTAAAAAAGTTTGAAATATCCAATAAATGTCGTTCCACTTCATGATTGTGTCCCACTTGTTGTTGATTCTTCACAAAAAAATACAGTTTTATATCTTTATGTTTGAAGCCTGAAATGTGGCAAAAGGTCGCAAAGTTCAAGGGGGCCGAAGACTTTCGCAAGGCACTGTATGTTGTTACCATATACACTCTAGTATGGTGTTACTGTTACCATATACACTCTAGTATGGTGTTACCATATACACTCTAGTATGTTGTTACCATATACACTCTAGTATGTTGTTACCATATACACTCTAGTATGTTGTTACCAAATACACTCTAGTATGCTGTTACCATATACACTCTAGTATGTTGTTACCATATACACTCTAGTATGTTGTTACCATATACACTCTAGTATGTTGTTACCATATACACTCTAGTATGGTGTTACCATATACACTCTAGTATGGTGTTACTGTTACCATATACACTCTAGTATGCTGTTACCATATACACTCTAGTATGTTGTTACCATATACACTCTAGTATGTTGTTACCATATACACTCTAGTATGTTGTTACCATATACACTCTAGTATGTTGTTACTGTTACCATATACACTCTAGTATGTTGTTACCAAATACACTCTAGTATGTTGTTACCATATACACTCTAGTATGTTGTTACCATATATACTCTAGTATGTTGTTACCATATACACTCTAGTATGTTGTTACCATATACACTCTAGTATGTTGTTACTGTTACCATATACACTCTAGTATGTTGTTACCATATACACTCTAGTATGTTGTTACTGTTACCATATACACTCTAGTATGGTGTTACCATATACACTCTAGTATGTTGTTACCATATACACTCTAGTATGTTGTTACCATATACACTCTAGTATGTTGTTACTGTTACCATATACACTCTAGTATGGTGTTACCATATACACTCTAGTATGTTGTTACCATATACACTCTAGTATGTTGTTACCATATACACTCTAGTATGTTGTTACTGTTACCATATACACTCTAGTATGTTGTTACCATATACACTCTAGTATGTTGTTACCATATATACTCGAGTATGTTGTTACCATATACACTCTAGTATGGTGTTACCATATACACTCTAGTATGTTGTTACTGTTACCATATACACTCTAGTATGTTGTTACCATATACACTCTAGTATGTTGTTACTGTTACCATATACACTCTAGTATGTTGTTACTGTTACCATATACACTCTAGTATGTTGTTACTGTTACCATATACACTCTAGTATGTTGTTACCATATACACTCTAGTATGGTGTTACTGTATACACTCTAGTATGTTGTTACTGTTACCATATACACTCTAGTATGGTGTTACTGTTACCATATACACTCTAGTATGGTGTTACTGTTACCATATACACTCTAGTATGTTGTTACCATATACACTCTAGTATGTTGTTACTGTTACCATATACACTCTAGTATGGTGTTACTGTTACCATATACACTCTAGTATGGTGTTACTGTTACCATATACACTCTAGTATGGTGTTACTGTTACCATATACACTCTAGTATGGTGTTACTGTATACACTCTAATATGTTGTTACCATATACACTCTAGTATGTTGTTACCATATATACTCTAGTATGTTGTTACCATATACACTCTAGTATGGTGTTACCATATACACTCTAGTATGTTGTTACTGTTACCATATACACTCTAGTATGTTGTTACCATATATACTCTAGTGTGTTGTTACCATATACACTCTAGTATGTTGTTACCATATACACTCTAGTATGTTGTTACCATATACACTCTAGTATGTTGTTACCATATACACTCTAGTATGTTGTTACCATATATACTCTAGTATGTTGTTACCATATACACTCTAGTATGGTGTTACCATATACACTCTAGTATGTTGTTACTGTTACCATATACACTCTAGTATGGTGTTACTGTTACCATATACACTCTAGTATGCTGTTACCATATACACTCTAGTATGCTGTTACCATATACACTCTAGTATGGTGTTACCATATACACTCTAGTATGGTGTTACTGTTACCATATACACTCTAGTATGCTGTTACTGTTACCATATACACTCTAGTATGGTGTTACTGTTACCATATACACTCTAGTATGCTGTTACCATATACACTCTAGTATGCTGTTACCATATACACTCTAGTATGCTGTTACCATATACACTCTAGTATGGTGTTACTGTTACCATATACACTCTAGTATGGTGTTACCATATACACTCTAGTATGCTGTTACCATATACACTCTAGTATGGTGTTACCATATACACTCTAGTATGTTGTTACCATATACACTCTAGTATGGTGTTACTGTTACCATATACACTCTAGTATGTTGTTACCATATACACTCTAGTATGGTGTTACCATATACACTCTAGTATGTTGTTACCAAATACACTCTAGTATGGTGTTACTGTTACCATATACACTCTAGTATGGTGTTACCAAATACACTCTAGTATGGTGTTACCATATACACTCTAGTATGTTGTTACCATATACACTCTAGTATGTTGTTACCATATACACTCTAGTATGGTGTTACTGTTACCATATACACTCTAGTATGGTGTTACCATATACACTCTAGTATGTTGTTACCATATACACTCTAGTATGGTGTTACCATATACACTCTAGTATGTTGTTACCAAATACACTCTAGTATGGTGTTACTGTTACCATATACACTCTAGTATGTTGTTACCATATACACTCTAGTATGTTGTTACCAAATACACTCTAGTATGGTGTTACTGTTACCATATACACTCTAGTATGGTGTTACCATATACACTCTAGTATGTTGTTACCAAATACACTCTAGTATGGTGTTACCATATACACTCTAGTATGTTGTTACCATATACACTCTAGTATGTTGTTACCATATACACTCTAGTATGGTGTTACCATATACACTCTAGTATGGTGTTACCATATACACTCTAGTATGTTGTTACCATATACACTCTAGTATGGTGTTACCATATACACTCTAGTATGGTGTTACTGTTACCATATACACTCTAGTATGTTGTTACCATATACACTCTAGTATGTTGTTACCATATATACTCTAGTATGGTGTTACCATATACACTCTAGTATGTTGTTACCATATACACTCTAGTATGGTGTTACCATATACACTCTAGTATGCTGTTACCAAATACACTCTAGTATGTTGTTACCATATACACTCTAGTATGTTGTTACCATATACACTCTAGTATGTTGTTACCATATACACTCTAGTATGTTGTTACCATATACACTCTAGTATGGTGTTACTGTTACCATATACACTCTAGTATGTTGTTACCATATACACTCTAGTATGTTGTTACCATATACACTCTAGTATGGTGTTGCTGTTACCATATACACTCTAGTATGTTGTTACCATATATACTCTAGTATGTTGTTACCATATACACTCTAGTATGGTGTTACTGTTACCATATACACTCTAGTATGGTGTTACCATATACACTCTAGTATGTTGTTACCAAATACACTCTAGTATGTTGTTACCAAATACACTCTAGTATGTTGTTACCATATACACTCTAGTATGTTGTTACCATATACACTCTAGTATGTTGTTACCATATACACCCAAGAATGCGAAATGTCAGAATAATAGTAGAGTGATTGATTTCAGCTTTTATTTATTTCATCACATACCCAGTGGGTCAGAAGTTTACATACACTCAATTAGTATTTGGTAACATTGCCTTTAAATTGTTTAACTTGGGTCAAACGTTTCGAGTAGCCTTCCACAAGCTTCCCACAATAAGTTGGGTGAATTTTGGCCCATTCCTCCTGACAGAGCTGGTGTAACTGAGTCAGGTTTATAGGCCTCCTTGCTCACACAAATTTTCATTAGGATTAAGGTCAAGGCTTTGTGATGGCCACTCCAATACCTTGACTTTGTTGTCCTTAAGCCATTTTGCCACAACTTTGGAAGTATGCTTGGGGTCATTGTCCATTTGGAAGACCCATTTGCGACCAAGCTTGAGATGTTGCTTCAATATATCCACGTAATTTTTCTGTCTCATGATGCCATCTATTTTGTGAAGTGCACCAGTCCCTCCTGCAGCAAACCACCCCCACAACATGATGCTGCCACCCCCGTGCTTCACGGTTGGGATGGTGTTCTTCGGCTTACAAGCCTTCCCCTTTTTCCTCCAAACATAACGATGGTCATTATGGCCAAACAGTTCTATTTTTGTTTCATCAGTCCAGAGGACATTTCTCCAATAAGTATGATCTTTGTTCCCATGTGCAGTTGCAAACCGTAGTCTGGCTTTTTTATGGCTGTTTTGGAGCAGTGTCTTCTTCCTTGCTGAGCAACCTTTCAGGTTATGTCGATATAGGACTCGTTTTACTGTGGATATAGATACTTTTGTACCTGTTTCCTCCTGCATCTTCACAAGGTCCTTTGCTGTTGTTCTGGGATTGTTTGCACTTTTCGCACCAAAGTACGTTCATCTCTAGGAGACAGAACGAGTCTCCTTCCTGAGCGGTATGACGGCTGCTTGGTCCCATGGTGTTTATACTTGCGTACTATTGTTTGTACAGATGAACGTGGTACCTTCAGGCGTTTGGAAATTGCTCCCAAAGATGAACCAGACTTGTGGATGTCTACAATTTTTTTCCTAAGTTCTTGGCTGATTTCTTTTGATTTTCCCATGATGTCAAGCAAAGAGGCACTGAGTTTGAAGGTAGGCCTTGAAATACATCCACAGGTACACCTCCAATTGACTCAAATGATGTCAATTAGCCTATAAGAAGCTTCTAAAGCCATGACATCATTTTCTGGAATTTTCTGAGCTGTTTAAAGGCACAGTCAACTTAGTGTATGTAAACCTCTGACCCACTGGAATTACAGAGTGTCCCTCAATGTAGCAACGTTTTAACTGACTCAAAATGGTTTCTACTTTAGTTTAGTATCTCTTTGCCTGACTCTCTCTCTCTCTCTCTCTCTCCCCCTCCATCCCTCCCTCCCTCCCTCCCTCCATCCTCCCTCCCCCCTCCACCCACTCCCTCCCCCCTCCTCCCCCTCCTTCCCTCTCTCCCCCCCTCCCTCCCTCCCTCCCTCCCTCGCACCCTCCCTCCCTCCCTCCCTCCCTCCCCCCTCCAGCGTTACGTGGACGGTGGTATCAGTGATAATCTGCCTCAGTATGAACTGAAGAATACCATCACTGTGTCTCCGTTCTCTGGAGAGAGTGACATCTGCCCTAGAGACCGATCCACCAACATGCATGAACTACGATTCACCAACACCTCCATCCAGTTTACACTCACCAACCTCTACAGAGTGTCCAGAGCTCTGTTTCCCCCTGAGCCACAGGTACACACACACACACACACACACACACACACACATAGACACACACACACACCTCTACAGAGTGTCCAGAGCTCTGTTTCCCCCTGAGCCACAGGTACACACACACACACACACACACACACACACACACACACATAGACACACACACACACCTCTACAGAGTGTCCAGAACTCTGTTTCCCCCTGAGCCACAGGTACACACACACACACACACACACACACACACACACACACACACACACACACACACACACACACAGGTACTGTAGTAACTTACATTTATTCATATATACATGCATTTACATAATGTACTAATACTATGATAATACATTAATTTACATAATGTGCTAATGGTATGATAATATATGTATTTACATACTGTAATAATATACTAATTTACATAATGTGCTAATGGTATGATAATATATGTATTTACATAATGTAATAATGTAATAATATAATAATATATGCCATTCATCAGCCATTTTTATCCGAAGCGACAGTACATTGTGTGTTTGTTTTAGTATGTGTGGTGTGATCCGTGCATGAATTGAAACCACGACGAGCTTGGCATTGCTACCACCACACATTCTTACCAACCCGAGCCACACGGGACATTACGTACTGTTATTTACAAGGTGTCTGACGGAGACAGACTCTCTGAATGAGGATATTTACTGTGTCTGTGTTTCTTTGTTTCAGGTTATGAAGACCATGTGTAAACAGGGATATAAAGACGCCCTTCACTTCCTGAAGAAGAACGGTAAGAGACCTTTCTCAGGCTTTGTATTTAATGCTTTAGTATAGACTGATGACCAACCAGACACCAACCAGACAGACTGATGACCAACCAGACAGACCGATGACCAACCAGACAGGCTGATGACCAACCAGACAGACCGATGACCAACCAGACAGACCGACGACCAACCAGACAGACCGACGACCAACCAGACAGACCGATGACCAACCAGACAGACCGACGACCAACCAGACAGACCGATGACCAACCAGACAGACCGACGACCAACCAGACAGACCGACGACCAACCAGACAGACCGACGACCAACCAGACAGACCGACGACCAACCAGACAGACCGATGACCGACCAGACAGACCGATGACCAACCAGACAGACCGATGACCAACCAGACAGACCGACGACCAACCAGACAGACCGACGACCAACCAGACAGACCGATGACCAACCAGACAGACCGATGACCAACCAGACAGACCGATGACCAACCAGACAGACCGATGACCAACCAGACAGACCGATGACCAACCAGACAGACCGATGACCAACCAGACAGACCGACGACCAACCAGACAGACCGACGACCAACCAGACAGACCGATGACCAACCAGACAGACCGATGACCAACCAGACAGACCGACGACCAACCAGACAGACCGATGACCAACCAGACAGACCGATGACCAACCAGACAGACCGACGACCAACCAGACAGACCGCAGGTTCGTAACTGTTTTGTTTGTTGATGTTTCAGGACTACTGAATCAACCAGGACCCCACAGACCTCTGATAGCTGACGGCGAGGATGACGAAGATGACATCATGAACGAGGATGATGATGAGGAAGAGCATGAGGAGCATCATGTAGAGAACGAGATCAGACCCAGCGAGGATGGGGTAGTGGTAAACCCCTCCCAATCCAAATCCGCCATTGAGGATCACATCTTTGAACATCTGCCACCCAGACTACACAAAGGTAAGACTAAAGAACAGCAAGTTAATCCCAGTGAGCAAAATTGGTTGAAAAGATGTCTTTTCAAATAAAAATACGTATTTCAACATCTATTAAATGTATTTTAAACATATTTTACTTGCTAAATAAGGGGTATGAATCGTTGCCCATACATTTTAACATCTTTTACTTGCTAAATAAGGGGTATGAATCGTTGCCCATACATTTTAGAGGCCTACCTCAAGACCCATCTCCAGAACATAGTCTCAGAAAGGCACGAGACAACTGACAAATATCCAATCAACGAGACTGGACTTGAGAAAGGCCTTGTAAGTAAGCCTCGTCTGAGCCAGAACGGCCCATAGGGCAGGAGTCTATCTCCTGTTACTGTAGAGAGGCAGCTTGATGTACCAGAACGGCCCATAGGGCAGGAGTCTATCTCCTGTTACTGTAGAGAGACAGCTTGATGTACAGGACACTAGTCTATCTCCTGGTTCTGTAGAGAGGCAGCTTGATGTACCAGAACGTCCCATAGGGCAGGAGTCTATCTCCTGGTTCTGTAGAGAGGCAGCTTGATGTACCAGGACACCCCCTGGACAGGACACTAGTCTATCTCCTGTTTCTGTAGTGAGACAGCTTGATGTACAGGACACCCCTTGGACAGGACACTAGTCTATCTCCTGTTTCTGTAGAGAGACAGCTTGATGTACAGGACACTAGTCTATCTCCTGTTACTGTAGAGAGACCGCTTGATGTACTGGACACTAGTCTATCTCCTGGTTCTGTAGAGAGACAGCTTGATGTACACTACACCCCCTGGACAGGACACTAGTCTTTCTCCTGTTTCTGTAGTGAGACAGCTTGACGTACCAGGACACCCCCTGGACAGGACACTAGTCTATCGCCTGTTTCTGTAGTGAGACAGCTTGATGTACCAGGACACCCCCTGGACAGGACACTAGTCTTTCTCCTGTTTCTGTAGTGAGACAGCTTGATGTACCAGGACACTAGTCTTTCTCCTGTTTCTGTAGTGAGACAGCTTGATGTACAGGACACCCCCTGGACAGGACACTAGTCTATTTCCTGTTTCTGTAGTGAGACAGCTTGATGTACAGGACACCCCCTGGACAAGACACTAGTCTGTCTCCTATTTCTGTAGGGAGACAGCTTGATGTACCAGTACACCCCCTGGACAGGACATTAGTCTCTCTCCTGTTTCTGTAGTGAGACAGCTTGACGTACCAGGACACTAGTCTCTCTCCTGTTTCTGTAGGGAGACAGCTTTATGTACAGGACACTAGTCTATCTCTTGTTACTGTAGTGAAACAGCTTGATGTACAGGACACCCCCTGGACAGGACACTAGTCTGTCTCCTGTTACTGTAGAGAGACAGCTTGATGTGCAGGACACTAGTCTATCTCCTCATTCTGTAGTGTGAGACAGCTTGATGTACCAGGACACCCCCTGGACAGGACACTAGTCCATCTCCTGTTTCTGTAGTGAGACAGCAGATGTTTCAGTAGAAAGGCCTTGTGCTGAACAACTACATCCCCATGTAGCTCCAACGGATCCAGTGTGTAGTGCTGCTGACCTTTGGTACAGTGTGTTCTGCCCTGTATTCAGGAAATGTTTGAGTGAGGGAGTGTCTCTCTTCTCTCTGCTGCTCTCTGTAGGCAGAGTAAAGAACAGCACCTGCTAAATAAAAGCTATGTATTGTTCCCCATGCCTCCCACTGTATCTCCCTCTGTCACTATCTCTTCTTCTCTCAGTATCTCTCTCTGTCACTCTCTCTTCTTCTCTCAGTATCTCTCTCTGTTACTCTCTTCTCTCAGTATCTCTCTCTTATTCTCTCAGTATCTCCCTCTGTCACTCTCTATTCTTCTCTCAGTATCTCTCTCTGTCACTCTCTCTTCTTCTCTCAGTATCTCCCTCTGTCACTCACTCTCTCTTCTTCTCTCTGTATCTCCCTCTGTAGCTCTCTCTTCTTGTCTCTATCTCCCTCTGTAGCTCTCTCTTCTTGTCTCTGTAGTTCTCTAATCTTCTCTCTGTAACTCTCATGTATTAAGGTAATGTTTTCAGTGAGTGAATTGTTCTCTATCCTCTCTCTGTAACTCATGTATTTAGGTCATGTATTTAGTCAGTGATGTGTTCTCTCTGTCACTCTCTCTCTGTCACTCTCTCTGTCACTCTCTCGCTCTCTCTCTCTGTCTCTCTCTGTAGCTCTGGTTGAAGCCTGCAAGGAGAGATACAGTCTGGTCCAGTCGCTAAGCAACCTGCTGCCAGTCAGGATGGTGACGGCTATGATGCTTCCCTATACCCTTCCCCTGGAGTCTGCTCTGTCCATGACTGTTAGGTAGGACTAGACCCTATACCCTGGAGTCTGCTCTGTCCATGACTGTTAGGTAGGACTAGACCCTATACCCTGGAGTCTGCTCTGTCCATGACTGTTAGGTAGGACTAGACCCTATACCCTCCCCTTGGAGTCTGCTCTGTCTATGACTGTTAGGTAGGACTAGACCCTATACCCTGGAGTCTGCTCTGTCCATAACTGTTAGGTAGGACTAGACCCTATACCCTCCCCTTGGAGTCTGCTCTGTCTATGACTGTTAGGTAGGACTAGACCCTATACCCTCCCCTGGAGTCTGCTCTGTCCATAACTGTTAGGTAGGACTAGACCCTATACCCTGGAGTCTGCTCTGTCCATGACTGTTAGGTAGGACTAGACCCTATACCCTCCCCTTGGAGTCTGCTCTGTCCATGACTGTTAGGTAGGACTAGACACTATACCCTCCCCTGGAGTCTGCTCTGTCCATGACTGTTAGGTAGGACTAGACCCTATACCCTCCCCTTGGAGTCTGCTCTGTCTATGACTGTTAGGTAGGACTAGACCCTATCCCTCCCCTTGGAGTCTGCTCTGTCTATGACTGTTAGGTAGGACTAGACCCTATACCCTCCCCTTGGAGTCTGCTCTGTCCATGACTGTTAGGTAGGACTAGACCCTATACCCTGGAGTCTGCTCTGTCCATAACTGTTAGGTAGGACTAGACCCTAGACCCTGGAGTCTGCTCTGTCCATGACTGTTAGGTAGGACTAGACCCTATACCCTGGAGTCTGCTCTGTTCATGACTGTTAGGTAGGACTAGACCCTATACCCTCCCCTTGGAGTCTGCTCTGTCCATGACTGTTAGGTAGGACTAGACACTATACCCTGGAGTCTGCTCTGTCCATAACTGTTAGGTAGGACTAGACCCTAGACCCTGGAGTCTGCTCTATCCATGACTGTTAGGTAAGACAAAGCTCTCTGCTCGTGTCGTTACAAACACACAGGACTACAAACACACAGGACTACAAACACACAGGACTACAAACACACAGGACTACAAACACACTGGACTACATACACACAGGACTACAAACACACTGGACTACAAACACACTGGACTACTAACACACAGGACTACAAACACACAGGACTACAAACACACAGGACTACAAACACACAGGACTACAAACACACAGGACTACAAACACATTGGACTACAAACACACTGGACTACAAACACACAGGACTACAAACACACAGGACTACAAACACACAGGACTACAAACACACAGGACTACAAACACACAAAACTACAAACACATTGGACTACAAACACACAGGACTACAAACACACAGGACTACAAACACACAGGACTACAAACACACAGGACTACAAACACACTGGACTACAAACACACAGGACTACAAACACACAGGACTACAAACACATTGGACTACAAACACACAGGACTACAAACACACAGGACTACAAACACACAGGACTACAAACACACAGGACTACAAACACACAGGACTACAAACACACTGGACTACAAACACACTGGACTACAAACACACTGGACTACAAACACACAGGACTACAAACACACAGGACTACAAACACACTGGACTACAAACACACAGGACTACAAACACACAGGACTACAAACACACTGGACTACAAACACACTGGACTACAAACACACAGGACTACAAACACACAGGACTACAAACACACAGGACTACAAACACACAGGACTACAAACACACAGGACTACAAACACACTGGACTACAAACACACTGGACTACAAACACACAGGACTACAAACACACTGGACTACAAACACACAGGACTACAAACACACAGGACTACAAACACACTGGACTACAAACACACTGGACTACAAACACACAGGACTACAAACACACAGGACTACAAACACACTGGACTACAAACACACAGGACTACAAACACACTGGACTACAAACACACTGGACTACAAACACACAGGACTACAAACACACTGGACTACAAACAGGGATATAGTCAAGGCCCGATGGCTCTGTAGCCGCAGTGAACCGCTTACTCCTGTGTTGGGTCGGACCTGTTATAGTTCTGTACATGTAGCTGTGCACTTTCTCTATCTAGGCCTGTGTAGCAAGATAACTCTGTTTCAAATCTTCTGGACTTCCCCCTTCCCCTCAAAGATAAATATTCCATTGACTGGGTCAGGTTCATCATGTGACCAGTGACTGGGTCAGGTTCATCATGTGACCAGTGAATGGGTCAGGGTCATCACGTGACCTGTGACTGGGTCAGGTTCATCATGTGACCAGTGACTGGGTCAGGTTCATCACGTGACCAGTGACTGGGTCAGGTTCATCACGTGACCAGTGACTGGGTCAGGGTCATCACGTGACCAGTGACTGGGTCAGGTTTATCATGTGACCAGTGAATGGGTCAGGGTCATCACGTGACCTGTGACTGGGTCAGGTTTATCATGTGACCAGTGACTGGGTCAGGGTCATCACGTGACCAGTGACTGGGTCAGGTTCATCATGTGACCAGTGACTGGGTCAGGTTCATCATGTGACCAGTGACTGGGTCAGGTTCATCATGTGACCTGTGACTGGATCAGGTTCATCATGTGACCAGTGACTGGATCAGGTTCATCATGTGACCAGTGTCTGGGTCAGGTTCATCATGTGACCAGTGACTGGATCAGGTTCATCATGTGACCAGTGACTGGATCAGGTTCATCATGTGACCAGTGAATGGGTCAGGTTCATCATGTGACCAGTGACTGGATCAGGTTCATCATGTGACCAGTGAATGGGTCAGGTTCATCATGTGACCAGTGAATGGGTCAGGTTCATCATGTGACCAGTGAATGGGTCAGGTTCATCATGTGACCTGTGTTAGGACAGCCAATATCAAACCATTGCAAAAAGTGTTGCTATATGTTTTTCTACAGTGTGCAGTAATGAATACCACCCTGACCATGCAGTGTTATTGACTATCATGACTATTGACATGTTGTTCTGTCTTCCTCTCCTAAACTGTTAGAGTAACAATAATATATTATATATTACTAATGTCCTGTCTCTCCTCCCAGACTGTTATATATTATATATTACTAATGTCCTGTCTCTCCTCCCAGACTGTTATATATTATATATTACTAATGTCCTGTCTCTCCTCCCAGACTGTTATATATTATATACTACTAATGTCCTGTCTCTCCTCCCAGACTGTTATATATTATATATTACTAATGTCCTGTCTCTCCTCCCAGACTGTTATATATTATTATATATTACTAATGTCCTGTCTCTCCTCCCAGACTGTTATATATTATATATTACTAATGTCCTGTCTCTCCTCCCAGACTGTTATATATTATATATTACTAATGTCCTGTCTCTCCTCCCAGACTGTTATATATTATATACTACTAATGTCCTGTCTCTCCTCCCAGACTGTTATATATTATATATTACTAATGTCCTGTCTCTCCTCCCAGACTGTTATATATTATTATATATTACTAATGTCCTGTCTCTCCTCCCAGACTGTTATATATTATATATTACTAATGTCCTGTCTCTCCTCCCAGACTGTTATATATTATATATTACTAATGTCCTGTCTCTCCTCCCAGACTGTTATATATTATATACTACTAATGTCCTGTCTCTCCTCCCAGACTGTTATATATTATTATATATTACTAATGTCCTGTCTCTCCTCCCAGACTGTTATATATTATATACTACTAATGTCCTGTCTCTCCTCCCAGACTGTTATATATTATTATATATTACTAATGTCCTGTCTCTCCTCCCAGACTGTTATATATTATATATTACTAATGTCCTGTCTCTCCTCCCAGACTGTTATATATTATTATATATTACTAATGTCCTGTCTCTCCTCCCAGACTGTTATATATTATATACTACTAATGTCCTGTCTCTCCTCCCAGACTGTTATATATTATTATATATTACTAATGTCCTGTCTCTCCTCCCAGACTGTTATATATTATATATTACTAATGTCCTGTCTCTCCTCCCAGACTGTTATATATTATATATTACTAATGTCCTGTCTCTCCTCCCAGACTGTTATATATTATTATATATTACTAATGTCCTGTCTCTCCTCCCAGACTGTTATATATTATATACTACTAATGTCCTGTCTCTCCTCCCAGACTGTTATATATTATATACTACTAATGTCCTGTCTCTCCTCCCAGACTGTTATATATTATTATATACTACTAATGTCCTGTCTCTCCTCCCAGACTGTTATATATTATTATATATTACTAATGTCCTGTCTCTCCTCCCAGACTGTTATATATTATATATTACTAATGTCCTGTCTCTCCTCCCAGACTGTTATATATTATTATATATTACTAATGTCCTGTCTCTCCTCCCAGACTGTTATATATTATATATTACTAATGTCCTGTCTCTCCTCCCAGACTGTTATATATTATTATATATTACTAATGTCCTGTCTCTCCTCCCAGACTGTTATATATTATATATTACTAATGTCCTGTCTCTCCTCCCAGACTGTTATATATTATTATATATTACTAATGTCCTGTCTCTCCTCCCAGACTGTTATATATTATTATATATTACTAATGTCCTGTCTCTCCTCCCAGACTGTTATATATTATATATTACTAATGTCCTGTCTCTCCTCCCAGACTGTTATATATTATATATTACTAATGTCCTGTCTCTCCTCCCAGACTGTTATATATTATTATATATTACTAATGTCCTGTCTCTCCTCCCAGACTGTTATATATTATATATTACTAATGTCCTGTCTCTCCTCCCAGACTGTTATATATTATATATTACTAATGTCCTGTCTCTCCTCCCAGACTGTTATATATTATATACTACTAATGTCCTGTCTCTCCTCCCAGACTGTTATATATTATATACTACTAATGTCCTGTCTCTCCTCCCAGACTGTTATATATTATTATATATTACTAATGTCCTGTCTCTCCTCCCAGACTGTTATATATTATTATATACTACTAATGTCCTGTCTCTCCTCCCAGACTGTTATATATTATTATATATTACTAATGTCCTGTCTCTCCTCCCAGACTGTTATATATTATTATATATTACTAATGTCCTGTCTCTCCTCCCAGACTGTTATATATTATTATATATTACTAATGTCCTGTCTCTCCTCCCAGACTGTTATATATTATTATATATTACTAATGTCCTGTCTCTCCTCCCAGACTGTTATATATTATTATATATTACTAATGTCCTGTCTCTCCTCCCAGACTGTTATATATTATATACTACTAATGTCCTGTCTCTCCTCCCAGACTGTTATATATTATATATTACTAATGTCCTGTCTCTCCTCCCAGACTGTTATATATTATATACTACTAATGTCCTGTCTCTCCTCCCAGACTGTTATATATTATATACTACTAATGTCCTGTCTCTCCTCCCAGACTGTTATATATTATATACTACTAATGTCCTGTCTCTCCTCCCAGACTGTTATATATTATTATATATTACTAATGTCCTGTCTCTCCTCCCAGACTGTTATATATTATTATATACTACTAATGTCCTGTCTCTCCTCCCAGACTGTTATATATTATTATATATTACTAATGTCCTGTCTCTCCTCCCAGACTGTTATATATTATTATATACTACTAATGTCCTGTCTCTCCTCCCAGACTGTTATATATTATTATATATTACTAATGTCCTGTCTCTCCTCCCAGACTGTTATATATTATATACTACTAATGTCCTGTCTCTCCTCCCAGACTGTTATATATTATTATATATTACTAATGTCCTGTCTCTCCTCCCAGACTGTTATATATTATATACTACTAATGTCCTGTCTCTCCTCCCAGACTGTTATATATTATATACTACTAATGTCCTGTCTCTCCTCCCAGACTGTTATATATTATTATATATTACTAATGTCCTGTCTCTCCTCCCAGACTGTTATATATTATATACTACTAATGTCCTGTCTCTCCTCCCAGACTGTTATATATTATTATATATTACTAATGTCCTGTCTCTCCTCCCAGACTGTTATATATTATATACTACTAATGTCCTGTCTCTCCTCCCAGACTGTTATATATTATTATATATTACTAATGTCCTGTCTCTCCTCCCAGACTGTTATATATTATATACTACTAATGTCCTGTCTCTCCTCCCAGACTGTTATATATTATTATATACTACTAATGTCCTGTCTCTCCTCCCAGACTGTTATATATTATTATATATTACTAATGTCCTGTCTCTCCTCCCAGACTGTTATATATTATATACTACTAATGTCCTGTCTCTCCTCCCAGACTGTTATATATTATATACTACTAATGTCCTGTCTCTCCTCCCAGACTGTTATATATTATATACTACTAATGTCCTGTCTCTCCTCCCACTGTTATATATTATTATATATTACTAATGTCCTGTCTCTCCTCCCAGACTGTTATATATTATATATTACTAATGTCCTGTCTCTCCTCCCAGACTGTTATATATTATTATATATTACTAATGTCCTGTCTCTCCTCCCAGACTGTTATATATTATATACTACTAATGTCCTGTCTCTCCTCCCAGACTGTTATATATTATATACTACTAATGTCCTGTCTCTCCTCCCAGACTGTTATATATTATTATATATTACTAATGTCCTGTCTCTCCTCCCAGACTGTTAGAATGGCTGCCTGATGTGCAGGAGGACGTGGGATGGATCGGAGAACAAACGATTAAGATGCTACAGTGTGCTGTGACACGGGCCACCAAGACTGTGTCCAACAGGGTCTCTGCAAAGTGAGATGCCAACCGCACGCACACACACACACCACAAACACCACACACACCACACACTCTGACAGACCGACAGACCGACTCACAGTTTGTACACGTTTGTTCAAGTTAGTTTATTAGTCATATACACCTAATGTACACAGTGCAGTGAAATGCTTCCTTGTAGGTTAACCTCGCGACAACGTAGCAACAATAGAACAAGTCAGTAGCTAAGTGAATGTAGCAACAATAGAACAAGTCAGTAGCTAAGTGAATGTAGCAACAATAGAACAAGTCAGTAGCTAAGTGAACGTAGCAACAATAGAACAAGTCAGTAGCTAAGTGAACGTAGCAACAATAGAACAAGTCAGTAGCTAAGTGAATGTAGCAACAATAGAACAAGTCAGTAGCTAAGTGAATACAGCAACAATAGAACAAGTCAGTAGCTAAGTGAATGTAGCAACAATAGAACAATTCAGTAGCTAAGTGAACGTAGCAACAATAGAACAAGTCAGTAGCTAAGTGAATAGCAACAATAGAACAAGTCAGTAGCTAAGTGAATAGCAACAATAGAACAAGTCAGTAGCTAAGTGAATGTAGCAACAATAGAACAAGTCAGTAGCTAAGTGAATGTAGCAACAATAGAACAAGTCAGTAGCTAAGTGAATGCAGCAACAATAGAACAAGTCAGTAGCTAAGTGAATGCAGCAACAATAGAACAAGTCAGTAGCTAAGTGAATGTAGCAACAATAGAACACGTCAGTAGCTAAGTGAACGTAGCAACAATAGAACAAGTCAGTAGCGAAGTGAATACAGCAACAATAGAACAAGTCAGTAGCTAAGTGAATGTACCAACAATAGAACAAGTCAGTAGCTAAGTGAACGTAGCAACAATAGAACAAGTCAGTAGCTAAGTGAATGCAGCAACAATAGAACAAGTCAGTAGCTAAGTGAATGTAGCAACAATAGAACACGTCAGTAGCTAAGTGAACGTAGCAACAATAGAACAAGTCAGTAGCGAAGTGAATACAGCAACAATAGAACAAGTCAGTAGCTAAGTGAATGTAGCAACAATAGAACAATTCAGTAGCTAAGTGAATGTAGCAACAATAGAACAAGTCAGTAGCTAAGTGAATAGCAACAATAGAACAAGTCAGTAGCTAAGTGAATGTAGCAACAATAGAACAAGTCAGTAGCTAAGTGAATGTAGCAACAATAGAACAAGTCAGTAGCTAAGTGAATAGCAACAATAGAACAAGTCAGTAGCTAAGTGAATGTAGCAACAATAGAACAAGTCAGTAGCTAAGTGAATGTAGCAACAATAGAACAAGTCAGTAGCTAAGTGAATGCAGCAACAATAGAACAAGTCAGTAGCTAAGTGAATGCAGCAACAATAGAACAAGTCAGTAGCTAAGTGAATGTAGCAACAATAGAACACGTCAGTAGCTAAGTGAACGTAGCAACAATAGAACAAGTCAGTAGCGAAGTGAATACAGCAACAATAGAACAAGTCAGTAGCTAAGTGAATGTAGCAACAATAGAACAAGTCAGTAGCTAAGTGAATGTACCAACAATAGAACAAGTCAGTAGCTAAGTGAACGTAGCAACAATAGAACAAGTCAGTAGCTAAGTGAATGCAGCAACAATAGAACAAGTCAGTAGCTAAGTGAATGTAGCAACAATAGAACACGTCAGTAGCTAAGTGAACGTAGCAACAATAGAACAAGTCAGTAGCGAAGTGAATACAGCAACAATAGAACAAGTCAGTAGCTAAGTGAATGTAGCAACAATAGAACAATTCAGTAGCTAAGTGAATGTAGCAACAATAGAACAAGTCAGTAGCTAAGTGAATAGCAACAATAGAACAAGTCAGTAGCTAAGTGAATGTAGCAACAATAGAACAAGTCAGTAGCTAAGTGAATGTAGCAACAATAGAACAAGTCAGTAGCTAAGTGAATAGCAACAATAGAACAAGTCAGTAGCTAAGTGAATGTAGCAACAATAGAACAAGTCAGTAGCTAAGTGAATGTAGCAACAATAGAACAAGTCTAAAATACACCAAAACAAGCGAAGAGGAGTGGGGTGGGGTGAGGTGGAGTGGGGTGGGGTGGGGTGAGGTGAGGTGAGGTGGGGTGGGGTGAGGTGGGGTGGAGTGGGGTGGAAAAAACAAACTTTCTGTATGACCTCAAAATACTCTTCCGTGTCCCTCGTATCCCTCTAGGTTTTCCTACAGACACTTTATAATCCTCCATCAATCTAATGTATTTATAAAGCCCTACTTACATCAGCTGATGTCACAAAGTGCTGTACAGAAACCCAGCCTAAACCCCCAAACAGCAAGCAATGCAGGTGTAGAAGCATGGTGGCTAGGAAAAACTCCCTAGAAAGGCCAAAACCTAGGAAGAAACCTAGAGAGGAACCAGGCTATGAGGGGTGGCCAGTCCTCTTCTAGCTGTGCCGGGTGGAGATTATAACAGAACATGGACAAGATGTTCAAATGTTCATAAATGACTAGCAAGGTCAGATAATTATAATCACGGTAGTTGTCGAGGGTGCAACAGGTTGGCTTTTCATAGCCGATCATTCAGAGTATCTCTACCACTCCTGCTGTCTCTAGAGAGTTGAAAACAGCAGGTCTGGGACAGGTAGCACGTCCGGTGAACAGGTCAGGGTTCTATAGCCGCAGGCAGAACAGTTGAAGCTGGAGCAGCAGCATGACCAGGTGGACTGGGGAGAGCAAGGAGTCATCAGGCCAGGTAGTCTTGAGGCATGGTCCTAGGGCTCAGGTCCTCCGAGAGAGAGAAAGAAAGAGAGAAAGAGAGAGAGAATTAGAGAGAGCATACTTAAATTCACACAGGACACTGGATACGACAGGAGAAATACGCCAGATATAACAGACTGACTCTAGCCCCCCGAACACATAAACTACTGCAGCATAAATACAGGAGGGGTCGGGAGACACTGTGGCCCCGTCCGACGATACCCCCGGACAGGGCCAAACAGGCAGGATATAACCCCACCCACTTTACCAAAGCACAGCTCCCACACCACTAGAGGGATATCTTCAACCACCAACTTACCATCGTGAGAGCGGGGCCGAGTATAGCCCACGAAGAGCTCCCCCACGGCACAAACCCGGGGGGGGTGCCAAACCGGACAGGAAGATCAAGTCAGTGACTCAGCCCACTCAAGTGATGCTAAGGACGCTACAGTGGACGGTATGAAAGAGCCCTAGTAAGCCAATGACTCAGCCCCTGTAATAGGGTTAGAAGCAGAGAATCCCAGTGGAAAGAGGGGAACCGGCCAGGCAAAGACAGCAAGGGCGGTTCGTCGCTCCAGTGACTTTCCGTTCACCTTCACACTCCTGGGCCAGACTACACTCAATCATATGACCCACTGAAGAGATGAGTCTTCAGTAAAGACTTAAAGGTTGAGACCGAGTCTGCGTCTCTCACATGGGTAGGCAGACCATTCTACAGAAATGGAGCTCTATAGGAGAAAGCCCTGCCTCCAGCTGTTTGCTTAGAAATTCTATGGACAGTAAGGAGGCCTGTGTCTTGTGACCGTAGCGTACATGTAGGTATGTACGGCAGGACCAAATCGTAAAGATAGGTAGGAGGAAGCCCATGTAATACTTTGTAGGTTAGCAGTAAAACCTTGAAATGATACCTAGTCTTAACAGGAAGCCAGTGTAGGGAGGCTAGCACTGGAGTAATATGATCAAATTTTGGGGTTCTACTCAGGATTCTAGCAGCCTTATTTAGCACTAACTGAAGTTTATTTAGTGCTTTATCCGGGTAGATGGAAAGTAGAGCATTGCAGTAGTCTAACTTAGAAGTAACAAAAGCATGGCTACATATTTCTGCCTAATTTTTGGACAGAAAGCTTCAGATTTTTGCAATGTTACGTAGATGGAAAAAAGCTGTCCTTGAAACAGTATTGATATGTTCGTCAAAAGAGAGATCAGGGTCCAGAGTAACGCCGAGGTCCTTCACAGTTGTATTTGAGACGACTGTACAACCATCAAGATTAATTGTCAGACCCAACAGAAGATCTCTTTGTGTCTTGGGACCTAGAACTAGCATCTCTGTTTTGTCCGAGTTTAAAAGTAGAAAGTTTGCAGTCATCCACTTCCTTATGTCTGAAACACAGGCTTCTAGCGAGGGCAATTTTGGGGCTTCACCATGTTTCATTGAAATGTACAGCTGTGTGTCATTTGCATAGCAATGAAAGTTAACATTATGTTTCCGAATGACATCCCCAAGAGGTAAAATATATAGTGAAGACAATAATGGTCCTAAAACGGAGCCTTGAGGAACACCGAAATGTACAGTTGATTTGTCAGACGACAAACCATCCACAGAGACAAACTGATATCTTTTCCGACAGATAAGATCTAAACCAAGCCAGAACTTGTCCGTGTAGACCAATTTGGGTTTCCAATCTCTCCAAAACAATGTGGTGATCGATGGTATCAAAAGTAGCACTAAGGTCTAGGAACACGAGGACAGATGCAGAGCCTCGGGTCTGACGCCATTAAAAGGTAATTTACCAGCTTCACAAGTGCCGTCTCAGTGCTATGATGGGGTCTAAAACCAGACTGAAGCATTTCGTATACATTGTTTGTCTTCAGGAAGGCAGTGAGTTGCTGCGCAACATCTTTTTCAAAAACATTTGAGAGGAATGGAAGATAGGCCGATAGTTTTTAAAATATTTTCTGGGTCAAGGTTTGGCTTTTTTAAGAGAGGCTGCCACTTTTAGTGAGTTTGGTACACATCCGGTGGATAGAGAGCCATTTATTATGTTCAACATAGGAGGGCCAAGCACAGGAAGCAGCTCTTTCAGTAGTTTAGTTGGAATAGGGTCCAGTATGCAGCTTGAAGGTTTAGAGGCCATGATTATTTTCATCAATGTGTCAAGAGATACAGGATTAAAAAACTTGAGTGTCTCCCTTGATCCTAGGGCCTGGCAGTTCTGTGCAGACTCAGGACAACTGAGCTTTGGAGAAATATGCATATTTAAAGAGGAGTCCGTAATTTGCTTTCTAATTATCATGAGCTTTTCGTCAAAGAAGTTCACAAATTTATCACTGCTGAAGTGAAAGCCATCCTCTCATTACTGCTTTTTAGTTAGCTTTGCGACAGTATCAAAAATATTCTGCTCAATTAAGTTGGAAAAATAGGATGATTGAGCAGCAGTGAGGGCTCTTCGGTACTGCACGGTACTGTCTTTCCAAGCTCGTCGGAAGACTTCCAGTTTGGTGTGGCGCCATTTCCGTTCCAATGTTCTGGAAGCTTGCTTCAGAGCTCGGGTATTTTCTGTATACCAGGGAGCTAGTTTCTTATGACAAATGTTTTTAGGGGTGCGACTATATCTTGAGTATTGCTATGGTTACATGAAGTTCCACAGTTAGCTGGTTAACTGATTTTTGTCCTCTGATGTCCTTGGGTAGGTGGAGGGAGTCTGGAAGGGCATCAAGGAATCTTTGGGTTGTCTGAGAATTTATAGCACGACTTTTGATGTTCCTTGGTTGGGGTCTGAGCAGATTATTTGTTGCGATTGCACACGTAATAAAATGGTGGTCCGATAGTCCAGGATTATGAGAAAAAACATTAAGATCCCCAACATTTATTCCACCGGAGAAGTCTCGGTCCAGAGTATGACTGTGACAGTGAGTTGGTCCGGAGACATGTTGGACAAAACCCACTGAGTCGATGATGGCTCCGAACGCCTTTTGGAGTGGGTGTGTGGACTTTTCCACGTGAATATTAGTCACCAAAAATTAGAATATTATCTGCTATGACTACAAAGTCCGATAGGAATTCAGGGAACTCAGTGAGGAACTATGTATATGGCCCAGGAGGCCTGGTAACAGTAGCTATAAACAGTGATTGAGTAGGCTGCATAGATTTCATGACTACAAGCTCAAAAGACAAAAACGCAGTCTTTTTTTGTTTTTGTAAATTTAAATTTGGTATCGTAAATGTTATGTCCATCGTATCCCTCTAGGTTTTCCTACAGACACTTTTCCACACTCTCATTTTAAGCCCGTATGCCCTCATAATGTATTGAGTCTCTCTCTCTCTCTAGGTTTTCCTACCAGTTGGAGCTGCGTCACTGCCAGTCCCTGCCTGCCCAGCTCATCCCTGCCAGCCTGCTCCCAAGATGGGTGAGTGGAGGCAGCTCCTCTATCCTGGATGTTATCAGTCGTTTGGACCAGTACCAGAGGCAGCTGCTGCCGGGCTTCTTCTGTGTTAACCTGGACCTCCAGGGTTCCTTCTACACCGGGGGTCCCACAGGAGGGAGCACAGTCCCAGGAGGGTCCACCAGAGCTGGGGAAGGAGGACCAGGACCAGCCCTGTCTCTTACATCCCCCATCATAAACCCAGAGGAGGTAGAGGGGATGGGGCTGATGATGAGGAGGCTCAGTGAAAACCACAACTCTACTGCGGCTCTTCCAGCCTCACTATAGTAATATAATGTATGCCATTCAGGAGACACTGAGGGCCCCCTGGGGGGGAGGGGGGGTGACCATTTAGTATTACAGACAGATTCTAATAAAAGCCAGGTAGACAGGTAGAACAGGTATAACAGCCAGGTAGACACCTTCAAATTAAAGGGACAGTACACCAACGTGTGTTGTCTCATCATCGATGACACAGTGCCTTGTTCGCTAACATTTGATTCACTCACCTGCCCATTGGGATGCCGAGGATACCCAGGAACCTACAAGGAGCCGCTGATCTGCATCGTGTCAATGTGACTTTTACAAAACATAAAAAAATATATTCAAGTCATTAAGATAATAAACAGTAAAAAGTCTTTACTGTTGACTGTTGATACCAAACATGTTCAAGGACTAGGGATGTTATCGATGAACCGGTTAGCCGGTTAGCCCGACCGAAAATACATTTCACCCGGGTCATGCTTATCGGTCTATAGGTTCATTTGAATAATTTTGTGAAATTAAAATTGCCACGTGTGTATTTCCATTAGTAATCATGCATTTTATTTGTCACATGCGCACAGCATACAGAGACTAGTTCGAGGAGATGAATACTACCTATCAGACAGCGACAGTAGCTCCTGTAGGCTACTGTAGTGAAGCCTGCTGTTGGAAGCCCAGTCATTGGTCATCCCAGTCATTGGTCATCCCAGTCATT
Organism: Oncorhynchus mykiss; assembly: GCF_057628025.1. Classification (NCBI taxonomy): domain Eukaryota; kingdom Metazoa; phylum Chordata; class Actinopteri; order Salmoniformes; family Salmonidae; genus Oncorhynchus; species Oncorhynchus mykiss. The sequence goes on along the minus strand of NC_143023.1, from coordinate 101,809,936 downwards.
GGTCAGCCCAGTTATTGGTCATCCCAGTCATTGGTCAGCCCAGTCATTGGTCAGCCCAGTCATTGGTCAGCCCAGTCATTGGTCAGCCCAGTCATTGGTCAGCCCAGTCATTGGTCAGCCCAGTCATTGCACAACAAATAACAATTCTAAATGCAACCGCTTGTTAAAAACTTGTGGCTATGATTAAAAAGGAATTATTTTTATTTGTCAATATCAACTCATAAAGCGCCTCCCATTCGCCATTCAGATGCATAGGCTATAGTCATAGGCTATAGTCTGCCTACCAGCTGGAGACAGTATAATGTAATGTGAGCAGGAGACAGTATAATGTAATGTGGAGACAGTATAATGTAATGTGGAGACAGTATAATGTAACGTGAGCTGGAGACAGTATAATGTAATGTGGAGACAGTATAATGTAATGTGGAAACAGTATAATGTAATGTGGAGACAGTATAATGTAATGTGGAGACAGTATAATGTAATGTGGAGACAGTATAATGTAACGTGAGCTGGAGACAGTATAATGTAATGTGGAGACAGTATAATGTAATGTGGAGACAGTATAATGTAATGTGGAGACAGTATAATGTAATGTGGAGACAGTATAATGTAACGTGAGCTGGAGACAGTATAATGTAATGTGGAGACAGTATAATGTAACGTGAGCTGGAGACAGTATAATGTAATGTGGAGACAGTATAATGTAATGTGGAGACAGTATAATTGTTTGAAACCTGAACGTGTTACTTTACTTCAAATAATGAGGTGTGTCTTACCTTGCGTCTAAGTAGCCTTGCCAAAAATCATCCGTAGCAACATGGAATCAATTATTATATATAGACTTCCTCATGCCGTTAACTCCTGTTCTATTGGTTTTCATATCAACTTTCTTTCGTTGTCCAGAAGCCAAAGGCACCATCCTGGTCATATTATCAACCCATCCTGGTCATAGTATCAACCCATCCTGGTCCTATTATCAACCCATCCTGGTCCTATTATCAACCCATCCTGGTCATGTTATCAACCCATATTATCAACCCATCCTGGTCATATTATCAACCCATCCTGGTCATATTAACAACCCATCCTGGTCATATTAACAACCCATCCTGGTCATATTAACAACCCATCCTGGTCCTATTATCAACCCATCCTGGTCATATTATCAACCCATCCTGGTCCTATTATCAACCCATCCTGGTCATATTATCTACCCATCCTGGTCATATTATCAACCCATCCTGGTCATATTATCATCCCATCCTGGTCATATTATCATCCCATCCTGGTCATATTATCAACCCATCCTGGTCATATTAACAACCCAACATGGTCATATTATCAACCCATCCTGGTCATATTATCAACCCATACTGGTCATATTATCAACCCATCCTGGTCCTATTATCAACCCATCCTGGTCATATTATCAACCCATACTGGTCATATTATCAACCCATCCTGGTCATATTATCAACCCATACTGGTCATATTATCAACCCATCCTGGTCCTATTATCAACCCATCCTGGTCATATTATCAACCCATCCTGGTCATATTATCAACCCATACTGGTCATATTATCAACCCATCCTGGTCCTATTATCAACCCATTTTATCAACCCATCCTGGTCATATTATCAACCCATCCTGGTCATATTATCAACCCATTTTATCAACCCATCCTGGTCATATTATCAACCCATCCTGGTCATATTATCAACCCATACTGGTCATATTATCAACCCATCCTGGTCATATTATCAACCCATCCTGGTCCTATTATCAACCCATCCTGGTCATGTTATCAACCCATATTATCAACCCATCCTGGTCATATTATCAACCCATCCTGGTCATATTAACAACCCATCCTGGTCATATTAACAACCCATCCTGGTCATATTAACAACCCATCCTGGTCCTATTATCAACCCATCCTGGTCATATTATCAACCCATCCTGGTCCTATTATCAACCCATCCTGGTCCTATTATCAACCCATCCTGGTCCTATTATCAACCCATCCTGGTCATGTTATCAACCCATATTATCAACCCATCCTGGTCATATTAACAACCCATCCTGGTCATATTAACAACCCATCCTGGTCATATTAACAACCCATCCTGGTCCTATTATCAACCCATCCTGGTCATATTATCAACCCATCCTGGTCATATTATCAACCCATCCTGGTCCTATTATCAACCCATCCTGGTCATATTATCTACCCATCCTGGTCATATTATCAACCCATCCTGGTCATATTAACAACCCAACATGGTCATATTATCAACCCATCCTGGTCATATTATCAACCCATACTGGTCATATTATCAACCCATCCTGGTCCTATTATCAACCCATCCTGGTCATATTATCAACCCATACTGGTCATATTATCAACCCATCCTGGTCATATTATCAACCCATACTGGTCATATTATCAACCCATCCTGGTCCTATTATCAACCCATCCTGGTCATATTATCAACCCATCCTGGTCATATTATCAACCCATACTGGTCATATTATCAACCCATCCTGGTCCTATTATCAACCCATTTTATCAACCCATCCTGGTCATATTATCAACCCATCCTGGTCATATTATCAACCCATTTTATCAACCCATCCTGGTCATATTATCAACCCATCCTGGTCATATTATCAACCCATACTGGTCATATTATCAACCCATCCTGGTCATATTATCAACCCATACTGGTCATATTATCAACCCATACTGGTCATATTATCAACCCATCCTGGTCATATTATCAACCCATCCTGGTTGTTGCTATTAGATTCCTCCTCTTTCTAAGTTACTAATGAAGATGTTCATGTCAGTCACATCTGGAGTCTCTCGCGTCAGGTTCTATTGGTTCTATTGATTGTGGTTCCCCAGTGAATTGCATTCTGGTAAATGAGGGTTTTATTATCTGTTTCATTCCAGGAGTTGTCCATTCAACATAGCCTTTTGACTGTAAGACGATAAGCATCTGGTCATGTATATACAGATATCTGATAGTATTTGCTGTTGATCACGTCATTTTACTGTTGGGAAAGTGTGTCAGTCCTTAAATGAGGGTCAGTGAGTCGGCAGCAAAATCTGATCTCATCTGATCTGATCTCTTCTGATCTGATCTATTTTCCACTGTGTCTTATCATTACCGTGTCCGTCATTGACATGTACTACTTATTATTATTATTATTATTATTAGGGTGGCAGGTAGACTAGTGGTTAGAGCAGGTAGCTTAGTGGTTAGAGGAGGTAGACTAGTGGTTAGAGCAGGTAGCTTAGTGGTTAGAGGAGGTAGACTAGTGGTTAGAGCAGGTAGCCTAGTGGTTAGAGGAGGTAGAGTAGTGGTTAGAGGAGGTAGCCTAGTGGTTAGAGGAGGTAGCCTAGTGGTTAGAGGAGGTAGCCTAGTGGTTAGAGGAGGTAGCCTAGTGGTTAGAGGAGGTAGCCTAGTGGTTAGAGGAGGTAGCCTAGTGGTTAGAGGATGTAGTCTAGTGGTTAGAGGAGGTAGCCTAGTGGTTAGAGGAGGTAGCCTAGTGGTTAGAGGAGGTAGTCTAGTGGTTAGAGGAGGTAGCCTAGTGGTTAGAGGAGGTAGCCTAGTGGTTAGAGGAGGTAGCCTAGTGGTTAGAGGAGGTAGCCTAGTGGTTAGAGGAGGTAGTCTAGTGGTTAGAGGAGGTAGTCTAGTGGTTAGAGGAGGTAGCCTAGTGGTTAGAGGAGGTAGCCTAGTGGTTAGAGGAGGTAGCCTAGTGGTTAGAGGAGGTAGCCTAGTGGTTAGAGAGGAGGTAGCCTAGTGGTTAGAGAGGAGGTAGCCTAGTGGTTAGAGAGGAGGTAGCCTAGTGGTTAGAGGAGGTAGTCTAGTGGTTAGAGCAGGTAGCCTAGGGGTTAGAGCAGGTAGCCTAGTGGTTAGAGCAGGTAGCCTAGTGGTTAGAGAGGCAGGTAGCCTAGGGGTTAGAGAGGCAGGTAGCCTAGTGGTTAGAGAGGCAGGTAGCCTAGTGGTTAGAGCAGGTAGCCTAGTGGTTAGAGCAGGTAGCCTAGTGGTTAGAGCAGGTAGCCTAGTGGTTAGAGGAGGTAGCCTAGTGGTTAGAGGAGGTAGCCTAGTGGTTAGAGCAGGTAGCCTAGTGGTTAGAGGAGGTAGCCTAGTGGTTAGAGCAGGTAGACTAGTGGTTAGAGGAGGTAGCCTAGTGGTTAGAGGCAGGAAGTCTAGTGGTTAGAGCAGGTAGCCTAGTGGTTAGAGAGGCAGGTAGCCTAGTGGTTAGAGGAGGCAGGTAGCCTAGTGGTTAGAGGAGGCAGGTAGCCTAGTGGTTAGAGCAGGTAGCCTAGTGGTTAGAGAGGCAGGTAGCCTAGTGGTTAGAGGAGGCAGGTAGCCTAGTGGTTAGAGGAGGCAGGTAGCCTAGTGGTTAGAGGAGGCAGGTAGCCTAGTGGTTAGAGGAGGCAGGTAGCCTAGTGGTTAGAGGAGGCACGTAGCCTAGTGGTTAGAGGAGGCACGTAGCCTAGTGGTTAGAGTGTTGGACTTGTAACCAAAAGGTTGCAAGATCAAATTCCCAAGCTGATAAGGTACAAATCTGTTGTTCTGCCCCTGTTCCTAGGCTGTCATTGTAAAAAGGAATTTATTCTTAACTGACTTGCCTAGTTAATATGATCTAAAGTCAATAAGATGACAAAGGAGGGATATCCCTCTTACTTATTTCTATTGAGTCATGATGATGACCACATCACCTGTTTAAGCCCTCTGCCTTTACTTGGAGCTGAAAATAAATGGGCCAGTCACGAAGATGACCCTACTTTGATGTGACTCAAACTGAACGTTCTAGATTAGAACAGGAGTTATGCTTTGTGATTATATTACATTACTTCTATGGCCAGTTTCCCAGACACAGATTAATTTAGCCCGGAACTTAATTTTTTTTGTTGTTGTTATTTTTAAGTATTTCAATTGAGATGAGTTAGTCCAGAACTCACGTTACATTACTAAATCTAACCGAGGAACCAACCCGACTGTTTCTGCTATTGCTACATTAAAATAAATTAAAAATAAATATATATTCTCCAAATCAAATCAAATGTATTTATATAGCCCTTCGTACATCAGCTGATATCTCAAAGGGCTGTACAGAAACCCAGCCTAAAACCCCAAACAGCAAGGTGGCTAGGAAAAACAATCAACCATGAACACACACACACACACACACGCACACAGGCTGAACACAGGAACACACATGCAGGCGGAACACAGGCTGAACACACAGGCTGAACACAGGAACACAGGCTGAACACAGGCTGAACACAGGAATACAGGCTGAACACAGGAACACAGGCTGAACACAGGCTGAACACAGGAATACAGGCTGAACACAGGAACACAGGCTGAACACAGGCTGAACACAGGAACACAGGCTGAACACAGGCTGAACACAGGCTGAACACAGTCTCTACTCAAACACAGAACTGTGTTCAGCAGGGCACACCGACGCAAAACTGTTTCCAAACGGACAACGAAAACAAACAAGCATGTCTTATTGGACATTTCACTCTGTTTCAGAGTGTTATCTAATGTTAGGTGCCAAGTGAACTGACCCAGCAGCACCAACAGACCTGAGAAAAGACCAAGAATATAATAAGGGAAAAGAGCTCGGTATGACTAATGACTATAAGGGACTCTCTATTAGAGATCTGTATGACTAATGACTATAAGGGACTCTTTATTAGAGATCTGTATGACTAATGACTATAAGGGACTCTATGCAGTATCTGGCTCTCTGTATGACTAATGACTATAAGGGACTCTCTATTAGAGATCTGTATGACTAATGACTATAAGGGACTCTATTAGAGATCTGTATGACTAATGACTATAAGGGACTCTATGCAGTACCTGGCTCTCTGTATGACTAATGACTATAAGGGACTCTATGCATGTGCCAACCAATGCAGTATTAATTTTGAACCAATTGTACTGTTTATTTGTGCCACTTTCTACAGGTCAACTTGTTTTGATAATATTTATTAATAACCTGACAATACCTTGCTATTACAGTATTTAAAAATGTACCACGGACACATGATTCTGTCTTACCAACAAACAATCAGCATGACTCTGAAATATACAATGAGATCCAACGGGAATACATGTCAATAATAATACAAAATAAAATACTTTACATGAACGAACACATGGGATAAATATTGAAAATAGACATGTGTTTTGTTGTTAGTTTAGTATGAATGTTGTTTTTCATATTTTTTATTACACACATTGGTCAATACTGAATGGAAATGCCAGTGAATGATATGGATGGTTCACTGCATACAGTATATCCTTTAACTGTAGATGAAATTAAATAAATTATGGGTTCTGGATTTAAAATAAATATAAACGCTTACTTAATTTTGGATTTTTTTTGTTGTCTTTAATTGCTTTCAATAAAATGTTAATTCAGGTTGGACTTTTGATTTTGTATTTTTTTAAATATATATATATATATATATATATATATATATATATATATATATATATATATATATATATATATATATATATATATATATATATATATTGCAGAGAATCATGTGTTTGTCATAGGAAATTATATAAAAAGTTTAACTTTCCATGACCTCGCAAATAATATTCTCCAATTATAGGTTCTCAAGGGCCAACTGTTGACGTCCCAGTTCATGTTCTGTGCAGGCTACAGTCTGTTTCTGTTTTGCCTAGGCTAATGTCGAAGCTTTATAATATTTGCATTACACACAGGACAGCTTATCCATGTTGGGGTAAAAGCCTGCGTGGGAGTTCTGCAACGCGATAGTCATACCTGGGTTCTATTCATTACGCAGATTCTAGTGCAAAAACGTTTCTTAAACGGAAGCAAACTGAACGAAACGGGAGTGAGCTAAGTGAATATGTTCAATAGTAACACGTTTAGCTTTGTTGGCTTCCGTTTGGTTGTTAAACGGTAAACGGTTTCCGTAATGAATACACCTCTGGAGAATGTCCAGTCCTTTCTGAAGTTGGGTTGGTTTCCTACGGTCGTGTTGCTACGGCCAGGGGGCGTAGTCTCTCCGAGAGGAGCTGCTGCTGCTCCACTTTGACTCTACCCGCGACATCAACTGACTCTACCCGGGACAGACCGAAGAAGATGGCGGCCACGGACCGTTCCCGGTCTGAAGCTGCAAAGCAGCGACGGCAGGATCAGTTACAGCGGTGGCTGGGCTCGGAAACCGATCAGACGGGACCGGGGACGCGGGACGGGTCGACGGGAACCGGGACGCGGCGGGCCCGGGTTCGGTTCGCTCAGGGAGCCGTGTTTATGGCAGCCTGTTCGGCCGGGGACAGAGAGGAGGTAGCGGCGCTCCTACGACAGGGCGCTGACATCAACCACGCCAATATAGACGGACTGACAGCGCTTCACCAGGTATTTAACTCGTTACAAAGTAGTTCCATTGTTGCAGGCTGATGTTTGGGGAACCTGGTGGTAATGGCGGGTTGAAACTATGTAACGATCTGTGTTGTATCCTACCGCCAAACAAACATGTCCACATAGCTACTGTAACACAGTAACCCTTTGGTCAAATTAAACATCGACAAGTAACATTAACTTTTAATCATGCTCAAATCAGTGGTTTGAATGTTTATAAAACTACACAACTTGTTTATCGTGATGTTGGAACATTGTCATGATAATTCCGGTGTGTGTGTGTGTGCGTGCGCGCTAAAGTAGATTGGTTCATTGGAACTGTTGCCTTCCAAGTGTGTGTGTTCTCTCTCTCTCGGATGAACTCGACACAAGACTGGAAAAGGCGGCTGCTAGTCAGATGACTCCTACCCTGCCATTAGGCTTGTTTACACTGAGCTGCACTGGGGTCGGAACGCAATCATGGTTATATTAAGACGCCACAGAACAGGGATACGAGTAGGAACACTTACCTCATTGCAGGGATAGAATCAGGGCCATGAAGGCTTTTCTGCATGCTTCCTATCCAAAAACAGTTCAGAATAGTAGGCGCGTATATTATGTCATTACGACATTTTTATTTTGGAAATTGTTTTTTTGAAGTTCATTTACTGCATTTCTATACAACAACAACACAAATGCTATTTGGAGAGTAGCAACAAATATCCCCAGCCAGTAGGTTCCTTCACCTCAGTCCACCTATAAACATATAGTCTATTAGCTATACAATTGTAAAGTTATATCCCTGAAAGGTGGGGGAAATGATTGACACGTAGCATCAGCGACTGTTCAGTCAGTCGTAATGATGAGAGCTCTTCTTTGTCGACACACCGCATTGTTCACACCCTCTTTAAGCTTTAGCCCCACACATTCAGCATCGTTCACGCCCTCTTTAAGCTTTAGCCCCACCTATCTCTTTAAGGATTTACGTGTGAGGCAACAAAAGCCTCCTTCACTCACGCTGCCAAACTTACCCTCGTAAAACAGACTATCCTACCGATCCTCGACTCCGGCGATGTCATTTACAAAATAGCCTCCAACACTCTACTCAGCAAATTGGATGCAGTCTATCACAGTGCCATCCGTTTTCACCAAAGCCCCATACACTACCCACCACTGCGATCTGTATTCTCTCGTTGGCTGGTCCTCGCTACATATTCGTTGCCAAACCCACTGGCTCCAGGTCATCTATAAGTCTTTGCTAGGTAAAGCTCCGCCTTATCTCAGCTCACTGGTCACGATAACAACACCCACCCGTAGCACGCGCTCCAGCAGGTATATCTCACTGGTCACCCCCAAAGCCAACACCTCCTTTGGCCGCCTTTCCTTCCAGTTCTCTGCTGCCAATGACTTGAAGAAATTGCAAAAATCACTGAAGTTGGAGACTTATATCTCCCTCGCTAACTTTAAGCGTCAGCTGTCAGAGCAGCTAACCGATCGCTGCAGCTGTACACAGCCCATCTGTAAATAGCCCATCCAACCAACTACCTACCTCATCCCCATATTTGTTTTTGTTTTTCTGCTCTTTTGCACACCAGTATTTCCAGTATTTCTACTTGAACGTCCTCATCTGCACATCTATCACTCCAGTGTAAATTGCTCAATTGTAATTACTTCGCTACTATCGGCCTATTTATTGCCTTACCTCCTCACGCCATTTGCACACACTGCATATAGACTTTCTTTTTTTTTCTATTGTGTTATTGACTGAACGCTTGTTTATTCCATGTGTAACTCTGTTGTTGTTGTTTGTGTCACACTGCTTTGCTTTATCTTGGCCAGGTCACAGTTGTGAATGAGAACTCAACTAGCCTACCTGGTTAAATAAAGGTGTTCTCAACTAGCCTACCTGGTTAAATAAAGGTGTTCTCAACTAGCCTACCTGGTTAAATAAAGGTGAAATAACCATTTTAAAAAGACTATTGTATTTTAGTCAATGCCACTCCGACAGAGCTCAATCTAATATTTATATATTTTTTCTTAATAGCAATTTGTTTTACTTGTAGGACAGTGGCATATGCGGTTAATGCATTGAATTGTGGAAATTCCTCTCCGTCCAAGTTGTCAGACTGACATCATTACTGAGAAAAAATAAACAAGTGACGCTTTTAATCAGCATGTTATCTCGGCAGGAGTTTTATTTGAAATTAAAGGTGCTTTAATTGACTCTGGTCAGCCAGTTGACTGCCTGCCCTTTCTTCAAGTCTCTAGTTGACATGATGGAAGATCCCTCAACTTCTAGTGAATCATTTATTTTCATTTCAACAACTTTCTTCTTGTGATGCGCAAGATTTTTTTTTTTTTTTTTTACATCAATCTACTAGAGCTGACTTACTTGATCCTGGTCCTCTGATTGTTTTTTTTTTTACATCAATCTACTAGAGCTGACTTACTTGATCCTGGTCCTCTGCAGCATCTTTCAATGCCATGATTCTATACATTCTATACAATGGATATTATTTAATGAGATCTGCCCCCAAGCGAGACCAAATTTGAACCAATCATAGATGTCTATGTTTCACAAGTTAAGACATCAAAGTGCAGTAGAGCATACATAATACAGTACGTTTAAAAAAAAAATTCTACCTTTATTTAACCAGACAAGTCAGTTAAGAACAAATTCTTATTTTCAATGACGGCCTAGGAACAGTGGGTTAACTGGTCTAGGAACAGTGGGTTAACTGGTCTAGGAACAGTGGGTTAACTGGTCTAGGAACAGTGGGTTAACTGGTCTAGGAACAGTGGGTTAACTGCCTGTTCAGGGGCAGAACGACAGATTTGTACCTTGTCAGCTCAGGGATTTGAACTTGCAACCTTCCGGTGACTAGTCCAACGCTCTAACCACTAGGCTACCCTGCCGCCCCGTTATAGTATACTCTAGTGTACTTTACTGAACTACTTTTCCTTTCTGCTGTGCTGAACTCTACTTTTCTATACAATCTTGTGAACCCAACTGTGGTTTGTGACTACTATGATTTTTTTTTATTGCGTCACCAATTCCGTTAACAATTTTCTGTTACCAACACTTACTAATACCTTACTACCTTACTAATTAATACCTTACTACCTTACTAATTAATACCTTACTACCTTACTAATTAATACCTTCCTACCTTACTAATTAATACCTTACTACCTTACTAATTAATACCTTACTACCTTACTAATAGCCTACTACCTTACTACCTTACTAATTAATACCTTACTACCTTACTAATAGCTTACTACCTTACTACCTTACTAATTAATACCTTCCTACCTTACTAATTAATACCTTACTACCTTACTAATTAATACCTTACTACCTTACTAATAGCTTACTACCTTACTACCTTACTAATTAATACCTTACTACCTTACTAATAGCTTACTACCTTACTACCTTACTAATTAATACCTTACTACCTTACTAATTAATACCTTACTACCTTACTAATTAATACCTTACTACCTTAATACCTTACTACCTTACTAATACCTTACTACCTTACTAATACCTTGCTACCTTACTACCTTACTACCTTACTAATTAATACCTTACTACCTTACTAATTAATACCTTACTACCTTACTAATTAATACCTTACTACCTTACTAATTAATACCTTACTACCTTACTAATTAATACCTTACTACCTTACTAATTAATACCTTACTACCTTACTAATTAATACCTTACTACCTTACTAATTAATACCTTACTACCTCACTAATTAATACCTTGCTACCTTACTACCTTACTACCTTACTAATACCTTACTACCTTACTACCTTACTACCTTACTACCTTACTAATACCTTGCTACCTTACTACCTTACTACCTTACTAATACCTTACTACCTTACTAATTAATACCTTACTAATTAATACCTTACTACCTTACTAATTAATACCTTACTACCTTACTAATTAATACCTTACTACCTCACTAATTAATACCTTACTACCTTACTAATTAATACCTTACTACCTTACTAATTAATACCTTACTACCTTACTAATTAATACCTTACTACCTTACTAATTAATACCTCACTACCTTACTAATAGCTTACTACCTTACTACCTTACTAATTAATACCTTACTACCTTACTAATTAATACCTTACTACCTTACTAATTAATACCTTACTACCTTACTAATTAATACTTGTTACTTCTGTGGAGTTTCTTTTTCCTCCCTCCTCATGAAAATATGTGGGTTTTTGTAACGAAATTTCAAGACACAGGACAATGTTTATTTTTATACATTTTATTTTATGATATTTAAAAAATATATTTTGGGGTGATTACGATCTTGTCTCATCGCTGCAACTCCCCATCGGGCTCAGGAGAGCCGAAGGTCGAGTCATGCGTCCTCAGAAACATGACCCCCAAGCCGAGTTTCTTACCACCCACTCACTTAACCCGGAAGCCAGCTGCATCAATGTCCCCGAGGAAACAACGTTCATCAAGAGGAGTAAAACAAGGTTGTCCATTATCGGCATATCTATTTATTATGGCCATCGAAATGTTAGCTATTAAATTCATATCCAACAATAATATCAAGGGCCTAGAAATCCAGGGCTTAAAAACAAAGGTTCCATTGATTCATGTTTTCTTTTAAATCCATAATTAGAATCCTTCCACAGCCTCAGAGGATCTAGATACTTTTTCTAACCTCTCTGGATTACAACCAAATGATGATACAGTTGAAGTCGGAAGTTTATATACACCTTAGCCAAATATATTTAGACTCAGTTTTTCACAATTCCTGACATTTAATCCTAGTAAAAATTCCCTGTCTTAGGTCAGTTAGGATCACCACTTTATTTTAAGAATGTCAGAATAATAGTAGAGAGAGTGATTTTATTTAAGCTTTTATTTCTTTCATCACATTCCCAGTGGGTCAGAAGTTTACATACACTCAATTAGTATTTGGTAGCATTGCCTTTAAATTGTTTAACTTGAGTCAAATGTTTTGGGTAGCCTTCCACAATAAGTTGGGTGAATTTTGGCCCATTCCTCCTGACAGAGCTGGTCAGGTTTGTAGACCTCCTTGTTCGCACACACTTTTTCAGTTCTGCCTACAAATTTTCCATAGGATTGAGGTCAGGGCTTTCTGATGGCCACTCCAATACCTTGACTTTGTTGTCCTTAAGCCATTTTGCCACAACTTTGGAAGTATGCTTGGGGTCATTGTCCATTTGGAAGACCCATTTGCGACCAAGCTTTAACTTCCTGACTGATGTCTTGATGTTGCTTCAATAGATCCACATAATTTTCCATCCTCATGATGCCATCTATTTTGTGAAGTGCACCTGTCCCTCCTGTAGCAAAGCACCCCCACAACATGATGCTGCCACCCCCGTGCTACACAGTTGGGATGGTTTTCTTCGGCTTGCAAGCCTCCCCCTTCTTCCTCCAAACATAACGATGGTCATTATGGCCAAACAGTTCTATTTTTGTTATTATCAGACCAGAGGACCAAAAAGTACGATCTTTGTCCCCATGTGCAGTTGCAAACCGTAGTCTGGCTTTTTTATGGCGGTTTTGGAGCAGTTTGTTCTTCCTTGCTGAGCGGCCTTTCAGGTTATGTCGATATAGGACTCGTTTTACTGTGGATAAAGATACCTTTGTACCTGTTACCTCCAGCATCTTCACAAGGTCCTTTGCTGTTGTTCTGTGATTGATTTGCACTTTTCGCACCAAAGTACGTTCATCTCTAGGAGACAGAACACGCCCTCCTTCCTGAGCGGTATGACGGCTGCGTGGTCCCATGGTGAAGTTTGAAGGTAGGCCTTGAAATAAATCAACAGGTACACCTCCAATTGACTCAAATGATGTAAATTAGCCCATCAGAAGCTTCTAAAGCAATGACATAATTTTCTGGAATTTTCCAAGCTGTTTAAAGGCACAGTCAACTTAGTGTATGTAAACTTCTGACCCACTGGAATTGTGATACAGTGAATTATAAGTGAAATAATCCATCTGTAAACAATTGTTGGAAAGATTACTTGTGTCCTGCACAAAGTAGATGTCCTAACCGACTTGCCAAAACTATAGTTTGTTAACAAGAAATTTGTGGAGTGGTTGAAAAATGAGTTTTGTACTATTCAATTTAATCTACAAGACAAAAACTGAGCAAATAATACAACAAATATTGTGGTATAATCTTTATGAATTATATCATAAATTCGACTGGTGGAGTTATGTCATACAGGTAACTAAAACATATGTAAATTACAACCAACTAATTGCGGCATTTCTGCAAAAATGGAAGTGAAAGTGGAAAAAGTAAGGAACTTTTCTGTCAGCTCTGCATTAAAGACCATTAAAGAAAATGTTGATAAATAAAAAAGTATACCAGTTTCATTTTAAGGACTAAAACATTTACAGCTGTGCCATATAGATTGCAAAAATAGTTGGGAATAGATTTTCCTGTGTACTTTGCATGGTGCCCTCATTGATTTGTGTCCTTGTTTATAAATATCTGGGCATCTGGATAGATTTTCATCAATCTTTCAAAAAGCATGTTGATGAGTTAGTTTACAAATTATTATTATTCTTTTTTAAATAGTCTTCTATAGGAAAAGGTTCTGTCTTTCATTAAAAAGCTGAAAACAACTAATTCAACATGCATATCGTCTGTGTGACTATGGGGATATCGTCTGTGTGACTATGGGGATATCGTCTGTGTGACTATGGGGATATTGTCTGTGCGACTATGGGGATATCGTCTGTGTGACGATGGGGATATCGTCTGTGTGACTATGGGGATATCGTCTGTGTGACTATGGGGATATCGTCTGTGTGACTATGGGGATATCGTCTGTGTGACTATGGGGATATCGTCTGTGTGACGATGGGGATATCGTCTGTGTGACTATGGGGATATCGTCTGTGTGACGATGGGGATATCGTCTGTGTGACGATGGGCATATCGTCTGTGTGACTATGGGGATATCGTCTGTGTGACGATGGGCATATCGTCTGTGTGACTATGGGGATATCGTCTGTGTGACTATGGGGATATCGTCTGTGTGACTATGGGGATATCGTCTGTGTGACTATGGGGATATTGTCTGTGTGACTATGGGGATATCGTCTGTGTGACTATGGGGATATCGTCTGTGTGACTATGGGGATATTGTCTGTGTGACTATGGGGATATCGTCTGTGTGACTATGGGCATATCGTCTGTGTGACTATGGGGATATTGTCTGTGTGACGATGGGGATATCGTCTGTGTGACTATGGGGATATCGTCTGTGTGACGATGGGGATATCGTCTGTGTGACTATGGGGATATCGTCTGTGTGACGATGGGGATATCGTCTGTGTGACTATGGGGATATCGTCTGTGTGACGATGGGCATATCGTCTGTGTGACGATGGGGATATCGTCTGTGTGACTATGGGCATATCGTCTGTGTGACTATGGGCATATCGTCTGTGTGACTATGGGCATATCGTCTGTGTGACGATGGGGATATCGTCTGTGTGACGATGGGGATATCGTCTGTGTGACTATGGGGATATCGTCTGTGTGACTATGGGGATATCGTCTGTGTGACTATGGGGATATCGTCTGTGTGACTATGGGGATATCGTCTGTGTGACTATGGGGATATCGTCTGTGTGACTATGGGCATATCGTCTGTGTGACTATGGGGATATCGTCTGTGTGACTATGGGGATATCGTCTGTGTGACTATGGGGATATCGTCTGTGTGACTATGGGGATATCGTTTTATTATGGTCGATAGGTTCAGTACACATCACTGCATTCTGTATCAGAATGTGGGCTGGCCCTTCTTAAAGTCTCGTATTCAATGCATTGCACCTCCTTGTCAATACAGCCCTCTTGCATAAACTTCCTCCACACCTTACCTCGTTGTTAACCTATAGATGTACGGGCCAGAGAGATAGCTAACTCTGGAGATCCCTAGCATCTCTACAGAGTTGTTAACCTATAGATGTACGGGCCAGAGAGATGGCTAACTCTGGAGATCCCTAACATCTCTACAGAGTTGTTAACCTATAGAAGTACGGGCCAGAGAGATGACTAACTCTGGAGCTCCCTAACATCTCTACAGAGTTGTTAACCTATAGAAGTACGGGCCAGAGAGATGGCTAACTCTGGAGATCCCTAACATCTCTACAGAGTTGTTAACCTATAGAAGTACGGGCCAGAGAGATGGCTAACTCTGGAGATCCCTAACATCTCTACAGAGTTGTTAACCTATAGATGTACGGGCCAGAGAGATGGCTAACTCTGGAGATCCCTAACATCTCTACAGAGTTGTTAACCTATAGATGTACGGGCCAGAGAGATGGCTAACTCTGGAGATGCACTTTAATATTGGAGGAATGGTTTTTTTATGATCGTGTTGGGGCTATGACGACCCCCCCCCCCCCCCTCAGTCCAGTGGGAGGATGGGCCTATGACGACCCCCCCCCCCATCAGTCCAGTGAGAGGATGGGCCTATGACGACCCCCCCCCATCAGTCCAGTGAGAGGATGGGCCTATGACGACCCCTCCCCCCCCTCTCAGTCCAGTGAGAGGATGGACCTATGACGACCCCCCCCCCCCCCCTCAGTCCAGTGAGAGGATGGGCCTATGACGACCCCCCCCTCCCCCCCTCAGTCCAGTGAGAGGATGGACCTATGACGACCCCCCCCCCCCTCTCAGTCCAGTGAGAGGATGGGCCTATGACGACCCCCCCCCTCTCAGTCCAGTGAGAGGATGGACCTATGACGACCCCCCCCCCCCTCAGTCCAGTGAGAGGATGGGCCTATGACGACCCCCCCCCCCCCAGTCCAGTGAGAGGATGGACCTATGACGACCCCCCCCCCTCTCAGTCCAGTGAGAGGATGGACCTATGACTACCCCCCCCCTCTCAGTCCAGTGAGAGGATGAGCCTATGACGACCCCCCCCTCCCCCCTTAGTCCAGTGAGAGGATGGGCCTATGACGACCCCCCCCCCCCCCCCTCAGTCCAGTGAGAGGATGGACCTATGACGACCCCCCCCCCTCTCAGTCCAGTGAGAGGATGGACCTATGACGACCCCCCCCCCCCCCTCTCAGTCCAGTGAGAGGATGGGCCTATGACGACCCCCCCCCCCTCTCAGTCCAGTGAGAGGATGGACCTATGACGACCCCCCCCCCCCCCCCCCCAGTCCAGTGAGAGGATGGGCCTATGACGGACCCCCCCCCCCCCCCAGTCCAGTGAGAGGATGGACCTATGACGACCCCCCCCCTCTCAGTCCAGTGAGAGGATGGACCTATGACGACCCCCCCCCCCCCCTCAGTCCAGTGAGAGGATGGGCCTATGACGACCCCCCCCCCCCCCAGTCCAGTGAGGGGATGGACCTATGACGACCCCCCCCCCCCCTCTCAGTCCAGTGAGAGGATGGGCCTATGACGACCCCCCCCCCTCTCAGTCCAGTGAGAGGATGGGCCTATGACAACCCCCCCCCCCCCTCAGTCCAGTGAGAGGATGGGCCTATGACGACCCCCCCCCCCTCTCAGTCCAGTGAGAGGATGGGCCTATGACGACCCCCCCCCCCCCCTCAGTCCAGTGAGAGGATGGACCTATGACGACCCCCCACCCCCCTCAGTCCAGTGAGAGGATGGACCTATGACGACCCCCCCCCCCCCTCTCAGTCCAGTGAGAGGATGGGCCTATGACGACCCCCCCCCCTCTCAGTCCAGTGAGAGGATGGGCCTATGACAACCCCCCCCCCCCCCTCAGTCCAGTGAGAGGATGGGCCTATGACGACCCCCCCCCCTCTCAGTCCAGTGAGAGGATGGGCCTATGACGACCCCCCCCCCCCTCAGTCCAGTGAGAGGATGGACCTATGACGACCCCCCCCCCCTCTCAGTCCAGTGAGAGGATGGGCCTATGACGACCCCCCACCCCCCTCAGTCCAGTGAGAGGATGGACCTATGACGACCCCCCCCCCCCCCCCCCTCAGTCCAGTGAGAGGATGGGCCTATGACGACCCCCCCCCCTCTCAGTCCAGTGAGAGGATGGGCCTATGACGACCCCCCCCCTCTCAGTCCAGTGA
This sequence comes from Oncorhynchus mykiss, assembly GCF_057628025.1. Classification (NCBI taxonomy): domain Eukaryota; kingdom Metazoa; phylum Chordata; class Actinopteri; order Salmoniformes; family Salmonidae; genus Oncorhynchus; species Oncorhynchus mykiss. The sequence continues at coordinate 101,792,407 of NC_143023.1, read as the reverse complement.
GAGGATGGACCTATGACGACCCCCCCCTCCCCCCCCCCCAGTCCAGTGAGAGGATGGGCCTATGACGACCCCCCCCCCCCCCCCCAGTCCAGTGAGGGGATGGACCTATGACGACCCCCCCCCCCTCTCAGTCCAGTGAGAGGATGGGCCTATGACGACCCCCCCCCCTCTCAGTCCAGTGAGAGGATGGACCTATGACGACCCCCCCCCCCCCCCTCAGTCCAGTGAGAGGATGGGCCTATGACGACCCCCCCCCCCTCTCAGTCCAGTGAGAGGATGGGCCTATGACGACCCCCCCCCCTCTCAGTCCAGTGAGAGGATGGACCTATGACGACCCCCCCCCCCTCAGTCCAGTGAGAGGATGGGCCTATGACGACCCCCCCCCTCTCAGTCCAGTGAGAGGATGGACCTATGACGACACCCCCCCCCCCCCCCCCCCCCAGTCCAGTGAGAGGATGGGCCTATGACGACCCCCCCCCCCCCAGTCCAGTGAGGGGATGGACCTATGACGACCCCCCCCCTCTCAGTCCAGTGAGAGGATGGGCCTATGACGACCCCCCCCCCCCTCAGTCCAGTGAGAGGATGGGCCTATGACAACCCCCCCCCCCCCCCCAGTCCAGTGAGGGGATGGACCTATGACGACCCCCCCCCCCCCCCCTCAGTCCAGTAAGAGGATGGGCCTATGATGACCCCCCCAGTCCAGTGAGAGGATGGGCCTATGACGACCCCCCCCCCCCCGACTATACATCGGTCTGGTCCTGCTGTCACCCAGTGCCATCCATCCCTTTCTCCTTTGTTGCTCACTAGTTGCATGGCAACGATAATTAAATATAGGCCCTCACTCCAAACTTTCCACCCATTTTCCATCTAAAGCCTGTCTTCTCTCTCCTCTGCCCCCTCATTTCCCTCTTCCCTCTCTCTGTCTCGCTCTCTCTCCCTCAGTCTCCCTCTGTTTCTCCCTTTCAAATCCCGATGGTGGGGACTTCCCTCTCTCTGTCTCTCTCTCCCTCTTCCTCCCTTCTTCTCTCTCTCTCTCTCCCTCAGTCTCCCTCTGTTTCTCCCTTTCCAATCCCGATGGTGGGGACTTCCCTCTCTGTCTCTCTCTCCCCCTTCCTCCCCTCTTCTCTCTCTCTCTCCCTCTGTTTCTCCCTTTCCAATCCCGATGGTGGGGACTTCCCTCTCTCTGTCTCTCTCTCCCTCTTCCTCCCCTCTTCTCTCTCTCTCTCCCTCTGTTTCTCCCTTTTCAATCCCGATGGTGGGGACTTTGGGAATTTCAGATGAAGAAATGGAAAACATTCTCCTTCTAACAGCTGCTCAAGCTGCTGCTGCTCCATTTCCACAATGACCGAGTTACTTGATGAACCAGTGAAGGAACCGTTGAACCACTGGTAGAAAACTATGCACAGCCACATTCACAACAAGGAGAAAGAGACGGGAAATGTCCTCTTGTTCATTCAGCTAGTTGGCCCGTGGAGGGGAGTAGTCTGAGTCCCAAATAGAACCCTATTCCCTATATAGTACACTACTTTAGACCAGAGCCCTATAGAACCCTATTCCCTATATAGTGCACTACTTTAGACCAGAGCCCTATAGAACCCTATTTCCTACATAGTGCACTACTTTAGACCAGAGCCCTATAGAACCCTATTCCCTATATAGTACACTACTTTAGACCAGAGCCCTATAGAACCATATTTCCTACATAGTGCACTACTTTAGACCAGAGCCCTATAGAACCCTATTTCCTACATAGTGCACTACTTTAGACCAGAGCCCTATAGAACCATATTTCCTACATAGTGCACTACTTTAGACCAGAGCCCTATAGAACCCTATTCCCTATATAGTACACTACTTTAGACCAGAGCCCTATAGAACCCTATTTCCTACATAGTGCACTACTTTAGACCAGAGCCCTATAGAACCCTATTCCCTATATAGTGCACTACTTTAGACCAGGCCCCTATGGGGAGTAGGTACTTGGACCATGTTGCGGTGAGAGGAGTATAGTATTAGCCTGGAGGGGGTCTCCCTGTTCCTCTCTCTCTCGCTACAGTAAATTAGCTCTAAGTCTATGTTTTTTTTTTTTTTTTTTTTTTACCTTTATTTAACCAGGCAAGTCAGTTAAGAACAAATTCTTATTTTCAATGACGGCCTAGGAACAGTGGGTTAACTGCCTGTTCAGGGGCAGAACGACAGATTTGTACCTTGTCAGCTTGGGGATTTGAACTTGCAACCTTCCGGTTACTAGCCCAATGCTCTAACCACTAGGCTACCCTGCCGCCCCAATGTGGTGTAGGGTAAGTTTATTTTTATTGTTCCAGTCAACCAGTTATCTCACTTTATGAACAAGGAAGTGGACCTAAAATAGCTTTGTAATTGGTTGATTTTAAAAGGAAAGCCTCTTAGAGAATGGCTTATTGACGGTTGGCCTTCCCAGTCCGAGTAAATGGCAGAGAGGGGATCTCAGACTGGAACCTGGAGTAAGTGGTTCAGCCTGAGGTCTGGAGTCGTTTATTAGATCAGCCTGAAGTCTGGAGTCGTTTATTAGATCAGCCTGAGGTCTGGAGTCGTTTATTAGATCAGCCTGAAGTCTGGAGTTGTTTATTAGTTCAGCCTGAGGTCTGGAGTCGTTTATTAGATCAGCCTGAGGTCTGGAGTTGTTTATTAGTTCAGCCTGAGGTCTGGAGTCGTTTATTAGATCAGCCTGAGGTCTGGAGTCGTTTATTAGTTCAGCCTGAGGTCTGGAGTCGTTTATTAGATCAGCCTGAGGTCTGGAGTCGTTTATTAGTTCAGCCTGAGGTCTGGAGTCGTTTATTAGTTCAGCCTGAGGTCTGGAGTCGTTTATTAGTTCAGCGTGAGGTCTGGAGTCGTTTACTAGTTCAGCCTGAGGTCTGGAGTCGTTTATTAGATCAGCCTGAGGCCTGGAGTCGTTTATTAGATCAGCCTGAGGTCTGGAGTCGTTTATTAGATCAGCCTGAGGTCTGGAGTCGTTTATTAGTTCAGCCTGAGGTCTGGAGTCGTTTATTAGATCAGCCTGAGGTCTGGAGTCGTTTATTAGTTCAGCCTGAGGTCTGGAGTCGTTTATTAGTTCAGCCTGAGGTCTGGAGTCGTTTATTAGTTCAGCCTGAGGTCTGGAGTCGTTTATTAGTTCAGCCTGAGGTCTGGAGTCGTTTATTAGTTCAGCCTGAGGTCTGGAGTCGTTTATTAGTTCAGCCTGAGGTCTGGAGTCGTTTATTAGTTCAGCCTGAGGTCTGGAGTCGTTTATTAGTTCAGCCTGAGGTCTGGAGTCGTTTATTAGTTCAGCCTGAGGTCTGGAGTCGTTTATTAGTTCAACCTGAGGTCTGGAATCGTTTATTAGTTCAGCCTGAGGTCTGGAGTCGTTTATTAGTTCAGCCTGAGGTCTGGAGTCGTTTATTAGTTCAGCCTGAGGTCTGGAGTCGTTTATTAGTTCAGCCTGAGGTCTGAAGTCGTTTATTAGTTCAGCCTGAGGTCTGGAGTCGTTTATTAGTTCAGCCTGAGGTCTGGAGTCGTTTATTAGTTCAGCCTGAGGTCTGGAGTCGTTTATTAGATCAGCGTGAGGTCTGGAGTCGTTTATTAGTTCAGCGTGAGGTCTGGAGTCGTTTATTAGTTCAGCGTGAGGTCTGGAGTCGTTTATTAGATCAGCCTGAGGTCTGGAGTCGTTTATTAGTTCAGCGTGAGGTCTGGAGTCGTTTATTAGTTCAGCGTGAGGTCTGGAGTCAAATCCTAACCTAGTACCCTGCAACCCCAAATCAAATCCTAACCTGGTACCTTCTAAACATGCTATTAGAGACAGACAGACACTCCGGGCCCTTTAGAGACAGACAGACACTCCGGGCCCTTTAGAGACAGACAGACACTCCGGGCCCTTTAGAGACAGACAGACACTCCGGGCCCTTTAGAGACAGACAGACACTCCGGGCCCTTTAGAGACAGACAGACACTCCGGGCCCTTTAGAGACAGACAAACACTCCGGGCCCTTTAGAGACAGACAGACACTCCGGGCCCTTTAGAGACAGACAGACACTCCGGGCCCTTTAGAGACAGACAGACACTCCGGGCCCTTTAGAGACAGACAGACACTCCGGGCCCTTTAGAGACAGACAGACACTCCAGGCCCTTTAGAGACAGACAGACACTCCGGGCCCTTTAGAGACAGACAGACACTCCGGGCCCTTTAGAGACAGACAGACACTCCAGGCCCTTTAGCGACAGACAGACACTCCGGGCCCTTTAGAGACAGACAGACACTCCAGGTTTTAGAACTGTCGCTTGTATTAGCTGCTAGCCCAAGGTTAGTTATCCAGGAGTGTGCTACTAATCAAGAACACCTCTTATTGCCTTACATAGTCCAAAGTTGTCCAGAATAAGAAATATGGTTATTTAAGCAGATGCTTTTATGCGATGGGACAGAAATGTCAACATTGACAGAGACTGTATTTATTCAATGGCCCATCTGGGAATTAAACCCCAAACCCCGGTGTTGCTAGCACCGTGCACTAATCCATTTAGCCATTGAAGCCACAATCTCATCTCTAACAAGTCTCTGTTCCCCCTCTCTAGGTCGAGGAAAAATGTTTTGATCAATGTGTAAAGATTTAGCGTTTGATCATGTATTGTCTGATGAAGGCCTCATTAGACCCAAAACTCACAGTATGCTTTTAAAACTTGATTTATAATCAAGGTCACTTACATCTCTCACCTTCCAATGTGTTTCCTCTCTCTCTCTCACCTTCCAATGTGTTTCCTGTCCTCTCATATCTCACCTTCCAATGTGTTTCCTGTCCTCTCATATCTCACCTTCCAATGTGTTTCATGTCCTCTCATATCTCACCTTCCAATGTGTGTCCAGTCCTCTCATCTCTCACTTTCCAATGTGTTTCCTGTCCTCTCAAATCTCCCCTTCCAATGTGTTTCCTGTCCTCTCATATCTCCCCTTCCAATGTGTTTCCTGTCCTCTCATCTCTCACCTTCCAATGTGTTTCCTGTCCTCTCATATCTCACCTTCCAATGTGTTTCCTGTCCTCTCATATCTCACCTTCCAATGTGTTTCCTGTCCTCTCATATCTCACCTTCCAATGTGTTTCATGTCCTCTCATATCTCACCTTCCAATGTGTGTCCAGTCCTCTCACCTCTCACCTTCCAATGTGTTTCCTGTCCTCTCATATCTCACCTTCCAATGTGTTTCCTGTCCTCTCATATCTCACCTTCCAATGTGTTTCCTGTCCTCTCATCTCTCACCTTCCAATGTGTTTCCTGTCCTCTCATATCTCACCTTCCAATGTGTTTCCTGTCCTCTCATATCTCACCTTCCAATGTGTTTCCTGTCCTCTCATATCTCACCTTCCAATGTGTTTCATGTCCTCTCATATCTCACCTTCCAATGTGTTTCCTGTCCTCTCGTATCTCACCTTCCAATGTGTTTCCTGTCCTCTCGTATCTCACCTTCCAATGTGTTTCCTGTCGTCTCCAGGCGTGTATAGATGAGAATGCAGAGATGGTCCAGTTCCTGGTGGAGAGTGGGAGTGATGTGAACCGGGGGGACAACGAGGGGTGGACTCCCCTCCACGCTGCTGCCTCCTGTGGGTTCATACAGATCACCAAGTGGGTGTCTATTTAATATTACACCGTTCCACTATACTACTGGTTCTACATCCTGGTCCTGAGGGACCCCAAAGGGGGTTGCACACCTGACTCAACTAATCATCATCAAACCTTTGATCAGTGGAATCAGGTGTGTAGTGTTAAATATGCACCCCTTGGGACCAGGATGAAGAACCGCTGCACTGTGCAATATATTGATATTGTTGTGGTGTTGTTTGTAGGAACTATTATGTTGTGAGTAGGAACCATTATGTTGTGTGTAGGAACCATTATGTTGTGTGTAGGAACCATTATGTTGTGTGTAGGAACCATTATGTTGTGTGTAGGAACCATTATGTTGTGTGTAGGAACCATTATGTTGTGTGTATTATGTTGTGTGTAGGAACCATTATGTTGTGTGTAGGAACCATTATGTTGTGTGTAGGAACCATTATGTTGTGTGTAGGAACCATTATGTTGTGAGTAGGAACCATTATGTTGTGTGTAGGAACCATTATGTTGTGTGTAGGAACCATTATGTTGTGAGTAGGAACCATTATGTTGTGTGTAGGAACCATTATGTTGTGTGTCTATGTTGCAGGTACCTGATAGAGCACGGTGCACGTGTGGGGGCTGTGAACAGTGAAGGAGAGCTTCCTCTGGATGTGGTCACTGAGGATGCAATGGAGAGACTGTTGAAGGGGGAGATCAAGAAACAAGGTAGGGTGTTAACACAATGACCCATATTAACATAGTCATTACCCCCCTGACGATGCTATAGGGAGAGACCTTGAAGCAGGGTAACTAGAGATTATTATGTAGTCTGGGTGTTCTAGATGCAGGTCAACTAGGGATTATTATGTAGTCTGGGTGTTCTATAATACTAGAAGCAGGTCAACTAGGGATTATTATGTAGTCTGGGTGTTCTATAATACTAGAAGCAGGTCAACTAGGGATTATTATGTAGTCTGGGTGTTCTATAGTACTAGAAGCAGGTCAACTAGGGATTATTATGTAGTCTGGGTGTTCTATAGTACTAGAAGCAGGTCAACTAGGGATTATTATGTAGTCTGGGTGTTCTATAATACTAGAAGCAGGTCAACTAGGGATTATTATGTAGTCTGGGTGTTCTATAGTACTAGAAGCAGGGTAACTAGAGATTATTATGTAGTCTGGGTGTTCTATAATACTATAAACAGGGTAACTAGAGATTATTATGTAGTCTGGGTGTTCTAGAAGCAGGGTAACTAGAGATTATTATGTAGTCTGGGTGTTTTATAATACTAGAAGCAGGGTAACTAGAGATTATTATGTAGTCTGGGTGTTCTATAATACTATAAACAGGGTAACTAGAGATTATTATGTAGTCTGGGTGTTCTAGAAGCAGGGTAACTAGAGATTATTATGTAGTCTGGGTGTTCTATAATACTAGAAGCAGGGTAACTAGAGATTATTATGTAGTCTGGGTGTTCTATAATACTAGAAGCAGGGTAACTAGAGATTATTATGTAGTCTGGGTGTTCTATAATACTAGAAGCAGGGTAACTAGAGATTATTATCTAGTCTGGGTGTTCTATAATACTAGAAGCAGGGTAACTAGAGATTATTATCTAGTCTGGGTGTTCTATAATACTAGAAGCAGGGTAACTAGAGATTATTATCTAGTCTGGGTGTTCTATAATACTAGAAGCAGGTAACTAGGGATTATTATGTCGTCTGGGTGTTCTAGAAGCAGGGTAACTAGGGATTATTATGTAGTCTGGGTGTTCTAGAAGCAGGGTAACTAGAGATTATTATCTAGTCTGGGTGTTCTAGAAGCAGGGTAACTAGAGATTATTATGTAGTCTGGGTCTTCTATAATACTAGAAGCAGGGTAACTAGAGATTATTATGTCGTCTGGGTGTTCTATAATACTAGAAGCAGGGTAACTAGGGATTATTATATAGTCTGGGTGTTCTATAATACTAGAAGCAGGGTAACTAGAGATTATTATCTAGTCTGGGTGTTCTAGAAGCAGGGTAACTAGGGATTATTATGTAGTCTGGGTGTTCTAGAAGCAGGGTAACTAGGGATTATTATGTAGTCTGGGTGTTCTATAATACTAGAAGCAGGTCAACTAGGGATTATTATCTAGTCTGGGTATTCTAGAAGCAGGGTAACTAGGGATTATTATGTAGTCTGGGTGTTCTATAATACTAGAAGCAGGTCAACTAGGGATTATTATCTAGTCTGGGTGTTCTAGATGCAGGTCAACTAGGGATTATTATGTAGTCTGGGTGTTCTAGAAGCAGGGTAACTAGGGATTATTATGTAGTCTGGGTGTTCTAGAAGCAGGGTAACTAGAGATTATTATGTAGTCTGGGTGTTCTATAATACTAGAATCAGGGTAACTAGGGATTATTATGTAGTCTGGGTGTTCTAAATGCAGGGTAACTAGGGATTATTATGTAGTCTGGGTGTTCTAGATGCAGGGTAACTAGGGATTATTATCTAGTCTGGGTGTTCTAGATGCAGGGTAACTAGGGATTATTATGTAGTCTGGGTGTTCTAGAAGCAGGTCAACTAGGGATTATTATGTAGTCTGGGTGTTATATAATACTAGAAGCAGGTAACTAGGGATTATTATGTAGTCTGGGTGTTCTATAATACTAGAAGCAGGTCAACTAGGGATTATTATATAGTCTGGGTGTTCTATAATACTAGAAGCAGGGTAACTAGGGATTATTATGTAGTCTGGGTGTTCTATAATACTAGAAGCAGGGTAACTAGGGATTATTATATAGTCTGGGTGTTCTATAATACTAGAAGCAGGTAACTAGGGATTATTATGTAGTCTGGGTGTTCTAGAAGCAGGGTAACTAAGGATTATTATGTAGTCTGGGTGTTCTAGAAGCAGGGTAACTAGGGATTATTATGTAGTCTGGGTGTTCTAGAAGCAGGGTAACTAAGGATTATTATGTAGTCTGGGTGTTCTAGAAGCAGGGTAACTAGGGATTATTATGTAGTCTGGGTGTTCTAGAAGCAGGGTAACTAGGGATTATTATGTAGTCTGGGTGTTCTATAATACTAGAAGCAGGGTAACTAGGGATTATTATGTAGTTTGGGTGTTCTATAATACTAGAAGCAGGGTAACTAGGGATTATTATGTAGTCTGGGTGTTCTATAATACTAGAAGCAGGTCAACTAGGGATTATTATGTAGTCTGGGTGTTCTATAATACTAGAAGCAGGTCAACTAGGGATTATTATGTAGTTTGGGTGTTCTATAATACTAGAAGCAGGGTAACTAGGGATTATTATGTAGTCTGGGTGTTCTATAATACTAGAAGCAGGTCAACTAGGGATTATTATGTAGTCTGGGTGTTCTAGATGCAGGGTAACTAGAGATTATTATGTAGTCTGGGTGTTCTATAATACTAGAAGCAGGTCAACTAGGGATTATTATGTAGTCTGGGTGTTCTAGATGCAGGACAACTAGGGATTATTATGTAGTCTGGGTCCCTATCTGTTGCCTGTGTCCCTCTTCCTCCCTCTTAGGGGTTGACGTGGACATGGCACGGCGGGAAGAAGAGCGGGTGATGCTGGCGGATGCCAACGCGGTGCTGGCAGGAAGTGGCGTGTTGACACCTCACCCTAACACCAAGGCCACAGCGCTGCACGTGGCCGCTGCCAAGGGCTACATAGAGGTCATGAAGTGAGTGGGTCAGGTGCTCGTCAGTGGGTCAGGTGCTAGTCAGTGGGTGAGGTGCTCGTCAGGTGCTAGTCAGTGCGTCAGGTGCTCGTCAGGTGCTAGTCAGGTGCTAGTCAGTGGGTCGGGTGCTCGTCAGGCGCTAGTCAGTGGGTTAGGTGCTAGTCAGAGGGTTGGGTGCTCGTCAGGCGCTAGTCAGTGGGTTAGGTGCTAGTCAGTGGGTTGGGTGCTCGTCAGGCGCTAGTCAGTGGGTCGGGTGCTAGTCAGTGGGTTGGGTGCTCGTCAGGCGCTAGTCAGTGGGTTAGGTGCTAGTCAGTGGGTCGGGTGCTAGTCAGTGGGTCGGGTGCTCGTCAGGCGCTAGTCAGTGGGTTAGGTGCTAGTCAGTGGGTTGGGTGCTCGTCAGGCGCTAGTCAGTGGGTTAGGTGCTAGTCAGTGGGTTGGGTGCTCGTTAGGTGCTAGTCAGTGGGTTAGGTGCTAGTCAGTGGGTCGGGTGCTCGTCAGGCGCTAGTCAGTGGGTTAGGTGCTAGTCAGTGGGTTGGGTGCTCGTCAGGCGCTAGTCAGTGGGTTAGGTGCTAGTCAGTGGGTCGGGTGCTAGTCAGTGGGTTGGGTGCTAGTCAGTGGGTCGGGTGCTCGTTAGGTGCTAGTCAGTGGGTCGGGTGCTAGTCAGTGGGTTGGGTGCTAGTCAGTGGGTCGGGTGCTCGTTAGGTGCTAGTCAGTGGGTCGGGTGCTCGTTAGGTGCTAGTCAGTGGGTCGGGTGCTCGTTAGGTGCTAGTCAGTGGGTCGGGTGCTAGTCAGTGGGTTGGGTGCTAGTCAGTGGGTCGGGTGCTCGTTAGGTGCTAGTCAGTGGGTCGGGTGCTAGTCAGTGGGTTGGGTGCTAGTCAGTGGGTCGGGTGCTCGTTAGGTGCTAGTCAGTGGGTTAGGTGCTAGTCAGTGGGTCGGGTGCTCGTCAGGCGCTAGTCAGTGGGTTAGGTGCTAGTCAGTGGGTTGGGTGCTCGTCAGGCGCTAGTCAGTGGGTTAGGTGCTAGTCAGTGGGTCGGGTGCTAGTCAGTGGGTTGGGTGCTAGTCAAAGTGCTAGTCAGTGGGTTGGGTGCTAGTCAGTGGGTTGGGTGCTAGTCAAAGTGCTAGTCAGTGGGTCGGGTGCTAGTCAGTGGGTTGGGTGCTAGTCAAAGTGCTAGTCAGTGGGTCGGGTGCTAGTCAGTGGGTTGGGTGCTAGTCGGTGGGTTGGGTGCTAGTCAGTGGGTCGGGTGCTAGTCGGTGGGTTGGGTGCTAGTCAAAGTGCTAGTCAGTGGGTTGGGTGCCCGTCAGTGGGTCGGGTGCTAGTCAGTGGGTCGGGTGCTAGTCAGTGGGTCAGGTGCTAGTCAGTGGGTCAGGTGCTAGTCAGTGGGTCGGGTGCTAGTCAGTGGGTCAGGTGCTCGTCAGTGGGTCGGGTGCTCGTCAGGTGTTCGTCAGTGGGTCGGGTGCTTGTCAGGTGTTCGTCAGTGGGTCAGGTGCTAGTCAGGTTCTAGTCAGTGGGTCGGGTGCTAGTCAGTGGGCCGGGTGCTAGTCAGTGGGCCAGTTGCTAGTCAGTGGATCAGGTGCTAGTCAGTGGGTCGGGTGCTCGTCAGTGGGTCGGGTGCTAGTCAGTGGGCCAGGTGCTACTAAACATAGTAAACATGCTACGCATACTAAACATGCTACACATACTAAACATACTAGACATACTAAACATGCTACGCATACCAAACATACTAGACATGCTACGCATACTAAATGTACTAGACCGTACTAAACATGCTACGCATACTAAACGTACCAAACTTGCTACGCATACCAAACATACTAGACCGTACTAAACATGCTACGCATACCAAACATACTAGACCGTACTAAACATGCTACGCATACCAAACATACTAGACATGCTACGCGTACTAAACATGCTACGCATACCACACATGCTAAACATGCTACACATACTAAACACGCTACACATACTAAACATGCTAAACATGCTACACATACTAAACATGCTAAACATGCTAACCTTGCTACACATGCTAAACATGCTAAACATGCTACAAATACTATACATGCTACACATACTAAACATGCAACACATACTATACATGCTACACATACTAAAAAGGCTACACATACTAAACATGCTACACATACTAAACATGCTACACATGCTAAAAATGCTAAACATGCTACACATGCTAAAAATGCTCAACGTTGCCCCGATTGTTAGTCATCCTCATCACCACCTCACATTTTGCCTTACCTCAACCTCCTCCTCTTTCTAGTTGTCTGCTTCTCTTTCTCCCCTTCCTCTTCGTCTCTCTCTCCCTCTTCATATCTCTCCCCCTCCTGTCTCTCTCCCCCTCCTGTCTCACCCTCATCTCTCTTCATCTCTCTCTCCCCCTCCTGTCTCACCCTCTCTCTCTCTCTCTCTCTCTCGCTCTCTCCCCTTCCTCTCTCTCTCCCTCACCCTGTTCATCTCTCTCCCCCTCCTGTCTCTCTTTCTCTCCCCTTCCTCTCTCTCTCCCTCACCCTGTTCATCTCACTCCCCCTCCTCTGTCTCTCACGATCATCTCTCTCTCTCTCTCTCTCTCTCTCTCTCCCTCTCTCTCTCCATCTCTCTCTCCCCTCCTCTCTCTCTCTCTCTCTCTCTCTCTCTCCATCTCTCTCTCCCCCTCCTGTCTCTCTCTCTCTCTCTCTCTCTCTCTCCCTCCATCTGTCTCTCCCCCTCCTGTCTCTCTCTCTCTCTCTCTCCATCTCTCTCCCTCTCCTGTCTCTCTCTCTCCCTCTCCTGTCTCTCTCTCTCTCTCCCCTTCCTCTCTCTCTCTCTCCCTCACCCTGTTCATCTCTCTCTCCCCCCCCCGCCCCCTCACAGGGTCCTGCTCCAGTGTGGTCTGGATTTGGACAGTGGTGATGTGGACGGCTGGACAGCCCTGCATGCTGCTGCTCACTGGGGACAGCAGGAGGTGTGTTCTCTGCTGGCTGACAACATGTGTGAGATGGCTGCTCTCAACAACGTGGTGAGTGGGAGAAGATACACGCACTCCCTGAATGTACAAAGCATTAAGTACACCCCCCCCCCCCCCGCATGTTAGCATTAGCATTAGCATTAGCATTAGCAACAATTAGCATGTTCCAATCTGAAAGTAAATACAGCTGCATTTTATTGATCAAAGTCACCTTGTCCGAGAGAGATTTACACAGTTATAGAAAAGTCACACCTACAGGTTTTCCCCTATCAGGATAATGAATGGTAGAAAAACGATTGGAAGCGTTTCCCTGTTTGACCGCTAGGTTTTATGGGTATTATGACACCTCCAGTCTGGGGCTGTATTAGTCTCCCTATGTGCCCAGACACGGAGCATCTCAATCACGCTGAGTATGTAACGGCTCATGCAATGTAATCACATCTGTACTACATGCTGACTCAGCAGTATTGTTACACAAATGGAACCCTATTCCCTATATAGTGCACTACTTTAGACCAGAGCCCTATAGAACCCTATTCCCTATATAGTGCACTACTTTAGACCAGGGCCCTATAGAACCCTATTCCCTATATAGTGCACTACTTTAGACCAGAGCCCTATAGAACCCTATTCCCTATATAGTGCACTACTTTGGACCAGAGCCCTATAGAACCCTATTCCCTATATAGCGCACTACTAAAGTAGTGTATTATCCAGGGAATAGGGTGCCATTTTGGACACTCATAATGTCAATGCACTAAATGATGTGTGTCCTTGTTCCAGGGACAAACCCCTCTAGAGGTAGCAGATGACACCCTAGTGGACACTCTGGAGGAGCTGACAAAGAAACAAAATTCTGTAAGTCTCTTTCGCCGTCCTAATGGCATCCTATGTCCTATAAAGTGCACTACTATTAATATAAAATATATTTTTGATTTATTTAACTCTTTTTTTTTTTTTTTTTACAACATGATTCCATGTGTGTTATTTCATAGTGTTGATGTCTCCACTATTCTACAATTTTATAAAATAGTAAAACTAAAGGGAAACACTTGAATCAGTAGGTGTGTCCAAACTTTCACTGGTACTGTATGTCTTCCTGTATATTTACTCTGTATATGTCTTCCTGTATATTTACTCTGTATATGTCTTCCTGTATATTGACTCTGTATATTTACTCTGTATATGTCTTCCTGTATATTTACTCTCCCAAAATTGTTGCCACCCCTATTACTAGCCTGTTCAACCTCTCTTTCGTGTCGTCTGAGATTCCCAAAGATTGGAAAGCAGCTGCTGTCATCCCCTTCTTCAAAGGGGGGGACACTCTTGACCCAAACTGCTACAGACCTATATCTATCCTACCCTGCCTTTCTAAGGTCTTCGAAAGCCAAGTCAACAAACAGATTACCGAACATTTAGAATCCCACCATACCTTCTCCGCTATGCAATCTGGTTTCAGAGCTGGTCATGGGTGCACCTCAGCCACGCTCAAGGTCCTAAACGATATCTTAACTGCCATCGATAAGAAACATTACTGTGCAGCCGTATTCATTGATCTGGCCAAGGCTTTCGACTCTGTCAATCACCACATCCTCTTCGGCAGACTCGACAGCCTTGGTTTCTCAAATGATTGCCTCGCCTGGTTTACCAACTACTTCTCTGATAGAGTTCAGTGTGTCAAATCGGAGGGTCTGTTGTCCAGACCTCTGGTAGTCTCTATGGGGGTGCCACAGAGTTCAATTCTTGGACCGACTCTCTTCTCTGTTTACATCAATGATGTCGCTCTTGCTGCTGGTGATTCACTGATCCACCTCTACACAGACGACCCCATTCTGTATACTTCTGGCCCTTCTTTGGACACTGTGTTAACAAACCTCCAGGCGAGCTTCAATGCCATACAACTCTCCTTCCGTGGCCTCCAATTGCTCTTAAATACGAGTAAAACTAAATGCATGCTCTTCAACCGATCGCTGCCTGCACCTGCCCAGCAACATCACTACTCTGGACGGTTCTGACTTAGAATATGTGGACAAATACCTAGGTGTCTGGTTAGACTGTAAACTCTCCTTCCAGACTCACATCAAACATCTCCAATCCAAAGTTAAATCTAGAATTGGCTTCCTATTTCGCAACAAAGCATCCTTCACTCATGCTGCCAAACATACCCTCGTAAAACTGACCATCCCACCGATCCTCGACTTCAGCGATGTCATTTACAAAATTGCCTCCAAGACCCTACTCAATAAATTGGATGCAGTCCATCACAGTGCCATCCGTTTTGTCACTAAAGCCCCATATACTACCCACCACTGCGACCTGTACGCTCTTATTGGCTGGCCCTCACTTCATACTCGTCGCCAAACCTACTGGCTCCAGGTCATCTACAAGACCCTGCTAGGTAAAGTCCCCCCTTATCTCAGCTCGCTGGTCACCATAGCAGCACCCACCTGTAGCACGTGCTCCAGCAGGTATATCTCTCTGGTGAACCCCAAAGCCAATTCTTCCTTTGGCCGCCTCTCCTTCCAGTTCTCTGCTGCCAATGACTGGAACGAACTACAAAAATCTCTGAAACTGGAAACACTTATCTCCCCCACTAGCTTTAAGCACCAACTGTCAGAGCAGCTCACAGAATATTTATTTATTTATTTTGCTCCTTTGCACCCCATTATTTTTATTTCTACTTTGCACATTCTTCCATTGCAAATCTACCATTCCAGTGTTTTACTTGCTATATTGTATTTACCTTGCCACCATGGCCTTTTTTTGCCTTTTTGCCCTTATCTCACCTCATTTGCTCACATTGTATATATACTTATTTTTCTACTGTATTATTGACTGTATGTTTGTTTTACTCCATGTGTAACTCTGTGTCGTTGTATGTGTCGAACTGCTTTGCTTTATCTTGGCCAGGTCGCAATTGTAAATGAGAACTTGTTCTCAACTTGCCTACTTGGTTAAATAAAGGTGAAAATAAATAAATCAATAAATATTTACTCTGTATATGTCTTCCTCTATATTTACTCTGTATATATCTCTGTATATTTACTCTGTATATGTCTTCCTGTATATTTACTCTGTATATGTCTTCCTGTATATGTCTTCCTGTATATTTACTCTGTATATGTCTTCCTGTATATTTACTCTGTATATGTCTTCCTGTATATTTACTCTGTATATGTCTTCCTGTATATTTACTCCGTATATGTCTTCCTGTATATTTACTCTGTATATGTCTTCCTGTATATTTACTCTGTATATGTCTTCCTGTATATTTACTCCGTATATGTCTTCCTGTATATTTACTCTGTATATGTCTTCCTGTATATCTCTCTAGCTGCGTACAGAAAAAGCCAAGCTGTCCCAGCCTCCTGTCATCGAGACCAGCCCTCCTATCAATATGGCATCGGTTCGACCACGCAAGTCAGTGCCCCAGCATGTCTGTTGTCTGTGCCAGTCTGTTACCCACCTAGGAATCACTGATACAGAACCACAGACGTAGCTTAGTGTGTTACTGATATGAGCCAAGAGAATCAGACACTGTCTTTTACCCACCTGACACCTCTCTACCAATAGAATCACACTCTGTTACCCACCTGACACCTCTCTACCAGTAGAATCACACTGTCTGTTACCCACCTGACACCTCTCTACCAATAGAATCACACTGTCTGTTACCCACCTGACACCTCTCTACCAATAGAATCACACTGTCTGTTACCCACCTGACACCTCTCTACCAATAGAATCACACTGTCTGTTACCCACCTGACACCTCTCTACCAATAGAATCAGACACTGTCTGTTACCCACCTGACACCTCTACCAATAGAATCAGACGCGGTCTACCCACCTGACACCTCTCTACCAATAGAATCAGACACTGACTGTTACCCACCTGACACCTCTACCAATAGAATCACACTGTCTGTTACCCACCTGACACCTCTCTACTAATAGAATCAGACTGTCTGTTACCCACCTGACACCTCTCTACTAATAGAATCAGACACTGTCTGTTACCCACCTGACACCTCTCTACCAATAGAATCACACTGTCTGTTACCCACCTGACACCTCTCTACCAATAGAATCAGACACTGTCTGTTACCCACCTGACACCTCTCTACCAATAGAATCAGACACAGTTGTTATCTACAGTGATGGCCTGGTCATCCAATAGTATTCATATAGTTAAGCTGTCCCTCAGTCTCCCACACAGGATCCAGTTACAGTCCAAATCCTGGTTTTGTTTGTTTTTGTTTACACACACACACGGATTGTCTTCGCCCTTAGTGATCACCGTCACTGATTGGTTCCTCCATGCCTACCTGTCATCCTCTCCCCTGCAGGACCTCAATCTCTCGTATGAGCAGCCGAGAGAAGATCTGCCTCCACGAGAGGGAGAAGCACCCTCCCCCTGCCCTGACCAGCAGCCCTGCTGAGGATGAGGATGAGGAGGGGGTACAGACTCAGCATGGGACACAGGGACAGGCCCAAGCCTCCAGCAGCTCCAGTTCAGAAGAAGAGGAGGACGAGTCTGAGAGCGATGCAGAATCAGGTGAGCGACTGAGAGAAAATGAAGTTTCCCTGGTGTCAAGTGCATTTCAGTCTAGTCCATTCATGAAGTAACATTTGAGTTTACTGAATTGAAATGGAATGGACCTAAACCCTGTCATGACAGATACCTAAAAGACTGAAACCCAATGTGGAGTTGTTCTATTGTAGGGAATCATGTGGAGTTGTTCTATTGTAGGGAATCATGTGGAGTTGTTCTATTGTAGGGAATCATGTGGAGTTGTTCTATTGTAGAGAATCATGTCATTAACTGGCTGATGGTGATTGTTGCAGAGAATCATGTCATTAACTGGCTGATGGTGATTGTTGCAGAGAATCATGTCATTAACTGGCTGATGGTGATTGTTGCAGAGAATCATGTCATTAACTGGCTGATGGTGATTGTTGCAGAGAATCATGTCATTAACTGGCTGATGGTGATTGTTGCAGAGAATCATGTCATTAACTGGCTTATGGTGATTGTTGCAGAGAAAGCCAAAAACCGAGAGATCATCAACAACTTGAACAACAAACGCAACAGCTCCTCCCCCCATGCTACCTCCATGGCAACCAGCACTTCAGGAAACACTGTTAAAAAGGTATGTTTCTGTTGGTGTTTAAACGCCAGAATGCTGGGTAGGGCAGCTATGACTTGGTATCTCCCTGGTGATGGAGTCAGCTACGGCCTGGGGGGGACTCAGATGAACAACCTGTGCACTCTGCTATTGACTATTTAAAGTGATTTGGTAAATTGTCTTTTATTACCTCTGTTGGCAGGTCATTAATCTAAGTTGATTTGATCAGTGAATCGTACATCTCTCTCTCCTTCTGCAGCAGGACCCAGGGAAGCCCCCAGCCCCAGAGGCAGCACCTAGCTCAGCCCCTGGTGCTGCCCCTGGCTCCTGGAGGACCTCTCTTCGTAAAGCAGGCAGCTCTGTGACCCTGGGGCCTTCAGGTACCACCGACCCAAGCCAGGAGTCCAACCGCGGGGCGCCTCAGTCGGGCCTGGGTATGATCCGCTCTGCCTCCAGCCCACGCCTCAGCTCTGACACCAGTACAGACACCAAGGTACTGGAACCAGACCACATTGATGGTAAAAACACACCTTTAAAAGGTACCGGAGCATCACAGGCTGAGAATTATTTGTGACAACTGTTGATTCTTTACAGATACAGTACAGGAGCATCACAGGGTGAATTTGAGTTGTATTCCCTTGATTCGTCTCCTCATTGTATTCCCTTGATTCGTCCCCTCATTGTATTCCCTTGATTCGTCTCCTCATTGTATTCCCTTGATTCGTCCCCTCATTGTATTCCCTTGATTCGTCTCCTCATTGTATTCCCTTGATTCGTCCCCTCATTGTATTCCCTTGATTCCTCTCCTCATTGTATTTCTTTGATTCCTCTCCTCATTTCCTTCACAAAACAACCTCTAATCTATTTAGAGAAGTACGCAAGGAGAGAGAACACAAGGAATCAAGGAAATACAACTACATCTTAGACTGGACCAACTACATCACTACCTCTAATGCACTACTGTCCTCTTAGACTGGACCATCTACATCACTACTGTCCTCTTAGACTGGACCATCTACATCACTACTGTCCTCTTAGACTGGACCAACGACATCACTACTGTCCTCTTAGACTGGACCATCTACATCACTACTGTCCTCTTAGACTGGACCAACTACATCACTACTGTCCTCTTAGACTGGACCATCTACATCACTACTGTCCTCTTAGACTGGACCATCTACATCACTACTGTCCTCTTAGACTGGACCATCTACATCACTACTGTCCTCTTAGACTGGACCATCTACATCACTACTGTCCTCTTAGACTGGACCATCTACATCACTACTGTCCTCTTAGACTGGACCATCTACATCACTACTGTCCTCTTAGACTGGACCAACGACATCACTACTGACCTCTTAGACTGGACCATCTACATCACTACTGTCCTCTTAGACTGGACCAACCACATCACCACCTCTAATACACTACTGACCTCTTAGACTGGACCAACGACATCACTACTGTCCTCTTAGACTGGACCAAATACATCACTACTGACCTCTTAGACTAGACCAACGACATCACTACTGTCCTCTTAGACTGGACCAACTACATCACTACTGTCCTCTTAGACTGGACCATCTACATCACTACTGACCTCTTAGACTGGACCATCTACATCACTACTGTCCTCTTAGACTGGACCATCTACATCACTACTGTCCTCTTAGACTGGACCATCTACATCACTACTGTCCTCTTAGACTGGACCAACGACATCACTACTGTCCTCTTAGACTGGACCATCTAGTTAGTAGTGATATGTTTGAAACTATTCATAGCTAGATATTGATAGATCATCAAACGTCCTTGTACTTTCAGGAACCCAGGACTGCCAGAGTGAACCCCAGTCCAACCAGACGTCTCTTCAGTATACCAGACAGCAACCCAGACAGCACTAGCAGGTTTGTGAACCCCATTCCAACCAGACGTCTCTTCAGTATACCAGACAGCAACCCAGACAGCACTAGCAGGTTTGTGAACCCCAGTCCAACCAGACGTCTCTTCAGTATACCAGACAGCAACCCAGACAGCACTAGCAGGTTTGTGAACCCCAGTCCAACCAGACGTCTCTTCAGTATACCAGACAGCAACCCAGACAGCACTAGCAGGTTTGTGAACCCCAGTCCAACCAGACGTCTCTTCAGTATACCAGACAGCAACCCAGACAGCACTAGCAGGTGGGCTCAGCTTGCCTCACATGATGCTGTCACGGAATGGAAGTGAAAGGCTGCTCATCGGCTTCACTGTGTGTGTGTGGCTGAGTGCGTTTGTGAGAATAGCTAAACAGGTTTTGAGCTTCACTGCACCACCCCCCCCCCCCCTTCTCTCCCTCTCTCTCAGCTGGCTGAGTTGTAGCGCCTCTTACACCCCTCCTCCTCTCTCTCTCTCCCTCTCTCTCAGCTGGCTGAGTCGTAGCGCCTCTTACACCCGCCGCCTCAATAGCACAGGATGTGATCTCAGTAGCTCCACCCCCTCCTTGCCTCTCAGGTATGTCCTACAGCCTTGGCTCCGTCCATCGGTGTGTCTTCCCACTCTTGGGGCTTCTGATTGAAGTGTGAATTTCCCGTTCTGTGGTGTTTGTGTGTTCAGTATTGTCGCTGGATGTCTCCTGAATATTATGTTCATTCAGCCTTTCTTTAACCAGGTTCAGACAGGAAACTCCGCTTGGTTGGTTGAACCATTTGTTAGATAAGATACACGCAGTACGTCATAACGTGGCCGGTAGACTCTGCTCTCTCGCTGCCAGAGCATGCATCGCGTTAAGATGATAGTAAATCCAGCCATAGAACAAGGTACTCTGTACCAACTTCCTGCAGGACGGAAAACCAGAACCTAACAGGAAGGTGGCAAAGCAGAAAACAGACATGTATGTTAGAGCAATACAGGATACACCAGGACATAGCCAGGATACACCAGGATACACCAGGGACATAGCCAGGATACACCAGGATACACCAGGGACATAGCCAGGATACACCAGGACACACCAGGGACATAGCCAGGATACACCAGGATACACCAGGACATAGCCAGGATACACCAGGGACATAGCCAGGATACACCAGGGACATAGCCAGGATACACCAGGGACATAGTCAGGATACACCAGGGACATAGCCAGGATACACCAGGATACACCAGGACATAGCCAGGATACACCAAGATACACCAGGACACACCAGGACATAGCCAGGATACACCAGGACATAGTCAGGATACACCAGGACATAGCCAGGATACACCAGGACATAGCCAGGATACACCAGGACATAGCCAGGATACACCAGGATACACCAGGACATAGCCAGGATACACCAGGATACACCAGGGACATAGCCAGGATACACCAGGGACATAGCCAGGATACACCAGGATACACCAGGATACACCAGGGACATAGCCAGGATACACCAGGACATAGCCAGGATACACCAGGATACACCAGGGACATAGCCAGGATACACCAGGACATAGCCAGGATACACCAGGATACACCAGGACATAGCCAGGATACACCAGGACACACCAGGACATAGCCAGGATACACCAGGACATAGTCAGGATACACCAGGGACATAGCCAGGATACACCAGGACATAGTCAGGATACACCAGGACATAGCCAGGATACACCAGGATACACCAGGACATAGCCAGGATACACCAGGCCATAGCCAGGATACACCAGGACATAGTCAGGATACACCAGGACATAGTCAGGATACACCAGGACATAGTCAGGATACACCAGGACATAGCCAGGATACACCAGGATCCACCAGGGACATAGCCAGGATACACCAGGACATAGCCAGGATACACCAGGGACATAGCCGGGATACACCAGGACATAGACAGGATACACCAGGACACACCAGGATAAACCAGGATACACCAGGACATAGCCAGGATACACCAGGACATAGCCAGGATACACCAGGACACACCAGGGACATAGACAGGATACACCAGGGACATAGCCAGGATACAACAGGATACACCAGGGCATAGCCAGGATACACCAGGATACACCAGGGACATAGCCAGGATACAACAGGATACACCAGGACATAGCCAGGATACACCAGGGACATAGCCAGGATACACCAGGGACATAGCCAGGATACACCAGGGACATAGTCAGGATACACCAGGGACATAGCCAGGATACACCAGGATACACCAGGACATAGCCAGGATACACCAAGATACACCAGGACATAGCCAGGATACACCAGGACATAGTCAGGATACACCAGGACATAGCCAGGATACACCAGGACATAGCCAGGATACACCAGGACATAGCCAGGATACACCAGGATACACCAGGACATAGCCAGGATACACCAGGATACACCAGGGACATAGCCAGGATACACCAGGGACATAGCCAGGATACACCAGGATACACCAGGATACACCAGGGACATAGCCAGGATACACCAGGACATAGCCAGGATACACCAGGATACACCAGGGACATAGCCAGGATACACCAGGACATAGCCAGGATACACCAGGATACACCAGGACATAGCCAGGATACACCAGGACACACCAGGACATAGCCAGGATACACCAGGACATAGTCAGGATACACCAGGGACATAGCCAGGATACACCAGGACATAGTCAGGATACACCAGGACATAGCCAGGATACACCAGGATACACCAGGACATAGCCAGGATACACCAGGCCATAGCCAGGATACACCAGGACATAGTCAGGATACACCAGGACATAGTCAGGATACACCAGGACATAGTCAGGATACACCAGGACATAGCCAGGATACACCAGGATCCACCAGGGACATAGCCAGGATACACCAGGACATAGCCAGGATACACCAGGGACATAGCCGGGATACACCAGGACATAGACAGGATACACCAGGACACACCAGGATAAACCAGGATACACCAGGACATAGCCAGGATACACCAGGACATAGCCAGGATACACCAGGACACACCAGGGACATAGACAGGATACACCAGGGACATAGCCAGGATACAACAGGATACACCAGGGCATAGCCAGGATACACCAGGATACACCAGGGACATAGCCAGGATACAACAGGATACACCAGGGCATAGCCAGGAAACACCAGGGACATAGCCAGGATACACCAGGATACACCAGGACATAGCCAGGATACACCAGGACATAGTCAGGATACACCAGGACATAGCCAGGATACACCAGGATACACCAGGACATAGCCAGGATACACCAGGCCATAGCCAGGGTACACCAGGACATAGTCAGGATACACCAGGACATAGTCAGGATACACCAGGACATAGTCAGGATACACCAGGACATAGCCAGGATACACCAGGATCCACCAGGGACATAGCCAGGATACACCAGGACATAGCCAGGATACACCAGGATACACCAGGGACATAGCCGGGATACACCAGGACATAGACAGGATACACCAGGACACACCAGGGACATAGTCAGGATACACCAGGGACATAGCCAGGATACACCAGGATACACCAGGGACATAGCCAGGATACAACAGGATACACCAGGACATAGCCAGGATACACCAGGGCATAGCCAGGAAACACCAGGGACATAGCCAGGATACACCAGGACATAGCCAGGATACACCAGGACATAGTCAGGATACACCAGGGACATAGCCAGGATACACCAGGACATAGTCAGGATACACCAGGACATAGCCAGGATACACCAGGATACACCAGGACATAGCCAGGATACACCAGGACATAGTCAGGATACACCAGGACATAGTCAGGATACACCAGGACATAGTCAGGATACACCAGGACATAGCCAGGATACACCAGGATCCACCAGGGACATAGCCAGGATACACCAGGACATAGCCAGGATACACCAGGATACACCAGGATACACCAGGGACATAGCCGGGATACACCAGGACATAGACAGGATACACCAGGATAAACCAGGATACACCAGGACACGCCAGAGACATAGTCAGGATACACCAGGGACATAGCCAGGATACACCAGGATACACCAGGGACATAGCCAGGATACAACAGGATACACCAGGACATAGCCAGGATACACCAGGGCATAGCCAGGAAACACCAGGGACATAGCCAGGATACACCAGGATACACCAGGACATAGCCAGGATACACCAGGGACATAGCCAGGATACACCAGGGACATAGCCAGGATACACCAGGACGTAGCCAGGATACACCAGGACACACCAGGATACACCAGGACACACCAGGGACATAGCCAGGATACACCAGGGCATAGCCAGGATACACCAGGGCATAGCCAGGATACACCAGGGAGAGAGCCAGGATACACCAGGGAGAGAGCCAGGATACACCAGGACATAGCCAGGATACACCAGGGACATAGCCAGGATACACTAGGGACATAGCCAGGATACACCAGGATACACCAGGGACATAGCCAGGATACACCAGGGACATAGCCAGGATACACCAGGGACATAGCCAGGATACACCAGGGACATAGCCAGGATACACCAGGGACATAGCCAGGATACACCAGGATACACCAGGGACATAGCCAGGATACACCAGGACATAGCCAGGATACACCAGGATACACCAGGGACATAGCCAGGATACACCAGGACATAGCCAGGATACACCAGGACATAGCCAGGATACACCAGGGACATAGCCAGGATACACCAGGGACATAGCCAGGATACACCAGGACAGCCAGGATAAAGCAGGGACATAGCCAGGATACACCAGGGACATAGCCAGGATACACCAGGGACATAGCCAGGATACACCAGGGACATAGCCAGGATACACCAGGACACACCAGGGACATAGCCAGGATACACCAGGATACACCAGGGACATAGCCAGGATACACCAGGGACATAGCCAGGATACACCAGGACATAGCCAGGATACACAAGGATACACCAGGGACATAGCCAGGATACACCAGGACATAGCCAGGATACACCAGGATACACCAGGGACATAGCCAGGATACACCAGGGACATAGCCAGGATACACCAGGGACATAGCCAGGATACACCAGGACAGCCAGGATACACCAGGGACATAGCCAGGATACACCGGGACATAGCCAGGATACACCAGGGACATAGCCAGGATACACCAGGACATAGCCAGGATACACCAGGATACACCAGGGCATAGTCAGGATACACCAGGATACACCAGGACATAGCCAGGATACACCAGGGACATAGCCAGGATACACCAGGATACACCAGGACACAGCCATCAGGGAAGTGTGTGCAGAACCTGGTGGACTAAATAGACAGTCATATTAACAGAGTGATTAACTATTTGGTGCATCTGATTCAGAACTGGAGTTTCCTGTCTGAACCGGCTGCTTGATGTCTTCGTCTGCCATCCAAACCAATTTAAAACTGAAACATAGAGTGGCTAAAAAAACTTATTTCACAAGGGAGCACCAGCCATATGCTATTTATGTGGCTGTTGTAGGGAATATGCTTTAGGGAATATGCTGTAGATCAGGGGTTATGCTGTAGGGAATATGCTGTAGGGGTTATGCTGTAGAGAATATGCTGTAGGGAATATGCTGTAGAGAATATGCTGTAGATCAGGGGTTATGCTGTAGAGAATATGCTGTAGAGAATATGCTGTAGAGAATATGCTGTAGGGGTTATGCTATAGAGAATATGCTGTAGGGAATATGCTGTAGAGAATATGCTGTAGATCCGGGGTTATGCTGTAGAGAATATGCTGTAGAGAATATGCTGTAGGGAATATGCTGTAGATCAGGGGTTATGCTGTAGAGAATATGCTGTAGAGAATATGCTGTAGAGAATATGCTGTAGGGGTTATGCTGTAGATCAGGGGTTATTCTGTAGGGAATATGCTGTAGAGAATATGCTGTAGAGAATATGCTGTAGAGAATATGCTGTAGGGGTTATGCTGTAGAGAATATGCTGTAGGGGTTATGCTGTAGGGAATATGCTGTAGAGAATATGCTGTAGGGAATATGCTGTAGAGAATATGCTGTGGGGAATATGCTGTAGAGAATATGCTGTAGACCAGGGGTTATGCTATAGAGAATATGCTGTAGGGAATATGCTGTAGATCAAGGGTTATGCTATAGAGAATATGCTGTAGGGAATATGCTGTAGAGAATATGCTGTAGAGAATATGCTGTAGAGAATATGCTGTAGGGAATATGCTGTAGAGAATATGCTGTAGATAATATGCTGTAGGGAATATGCTGTAGGGAATATGCTGTAGGGATTATGCTGTAGAGAATATGCTGTAGAGAATATGCTGTAGAGAATATGCTGTAGGGGTTATGCTGTAGATCAGGGGTTATCCTGTAGGGAATATACTGTAGAGAATATGCTGTAGGGGTTATGCTGTAGAGAATATGCTGTAGGGAATATGCTGTAGAGAATATGATGTAGGGGTTATGCTGTGGGGAATATGCTGTAGAGAATATGCTGTAGAGAATATGCTGTAGGGGTTATGCTGTAGATCAGGGGTTATGCTGTAGGGAATATGCTGTAGGGGTTATGCTGTAGATCAGGGGTTATACTGTAGGGAAGATGTAGATCAGGGGTTATGCTGTAGAGAATATGCTGTAGATCAGGGGATATGCTGTAGAGAATATGCTGTAGATCAGGGGTTATGCTGTAGAGAATATGCTGTAGGGAATATGCTGTAGATCAGGGGTTATGCTGTAGAGAATATGCTGTAGATCAGGGGATATGCTGTAGAGAATATGCTGTAGATCAGGGGTTATGCTGTAGGGAATATGCTGTAGAGAATATGCTGTAGGGGTTATGCTGTAGATCAGGGGTTATGCTGTAGAGAATATGCTGTAGGGGTTATGCTGTAGATCAGGGGTTATGCTGTAGGGATTATGCTGTAGGGGTTATGCTGTAGGGATATGCTGTAGATCAGGGGTTATGCTGTAGAGAATATGCTGTAGGGGTTATGCTGTAGATCAGGGGTTATGCTGTAGGGATTATGCTGTAGGGGTTATGCTGTAGAGAATATGCTGTAGAGAATATGCTGTAGGGGTTATGCTGTAGATCAGGGGTTATGCTGTAGGGAATATGCTGTAGGGGTTATGCTGTAGGGAAGATGTAGATCAGGGGTTATGCTGTGGGGGTTATGCTGTAGAGAATATGCTGTAGGGGTTATGCTGTAGATCAGGGGTTATGCTGTAGGGAATATGCTGTAGATCAGGGGTTATGCTGTAGGGAATATGCTGTAGGGGTTATGCTGTAGAGAATATGCTGTAGAGAATATGCTGTAGGGGTTATGCTGTAGATCAGGGGTTATGCTGTAGGGAATATGCTGTAGGGGTTATGCTGTAGGGAAGATGTAGATCAGGGGTTATGCTGTGGGGGTTATGCTGTAGAGAATATGCTGTAGGGGTTATGCTGTAGATCAGGGGTTATGCTGTAGGGAATATGCTGTAGATCAGGGGTTATGCTGTAGGGAATATGCTGTAGGGGTTATGCTGTAGAGAATATGCTGTAGAGAATATGCTGTAGGGGTTATGCTGTAGATCAGGGGTTATGCTGTAGGGAATATGCTGTAGGGGTTATGCTGTAGGGAAGATGTAGATCAGGGGTTATGCTGTGGGGGTTATGCTGTAGAGAATATGCTGTAGGGGTTATGCTGTAGATCAGGGGTTATGCTGTAGGGAATATGCTGTAGATCAGGGGTTATGCTGTAGGGAATATGCTGTAGGGGTTATGCTGTAGAGAATATGCTGTAGATCAGGGGTTATGCTGTAGAGAATATGCTGTAGGGGTTATGCTGTAGAGAATATGCTGTAGGGGTTATGCTGTAGATCAGGGGTTATGCTGTAGGGGTTATGCTGTAGGGAAGATGTAGATCAGGGGTTATGCTGTAGAGAATATGCTGTAGATCAGGGGTTATGCTGTAGGGAATATGCTGTAGGGAATATGCTGTAGAGAATATGCTGTAGGGGTTATGCTGTAGGGGTTCTGCTGTGGGGAATATACTGTAGGGGTTATGCTGTAGGGAATATGCTGTAGATAATATGCTGTAGGGAATATGCTGTAGATCAGGGGTTATGCTGTAGAGAATATGCTGTAGAAAATATGCTGTAGGGAATATGCTGTAGATCAGGGGTTATGCTGTAGGGAATATGCTGTAGGGGTTATGCTGTAGGGAATATACTGTGGGGAATATGCTGTGGGGAATATGCTGTAGACCAGGGGTTCCCAAACATTTTTGCCCCACATTTTTGACCCCATTTGTGACCCTCACCCATGTGAACAAAAATGATGTAATTAACAGCCAATGTTGACTTTTTTTTATTTAGAGCTGTGACTGTCATTGAAAAACATTAACAGTATTTCTGATTGTCTTCTCTACAAATGGACATTAACTGCTGTGAGTGTCCCTCACAGCTAACGTCCATTTGGAGAGCAAAGGTTGGGGAGTTTTTGAGTCAGAGTTTCCTCTTGATTGCTAGATATTGAATAAATGATTTGTTTAACAGTGTTATCTGACAAAGGTATTGCTGTTTGTTTCTGTTCCTCTGCCTCCCAACTCATTGTTTTCACCATATCAATTGCGGCCGGTAATATCAAAGTCTCTGCTATAGTGTGTAGTTTGATAGTGTAGCTAGTCATTCACCATGGGAGTGATTCAATCGTGTGTAGTTTGATAGTGTAGCTAGTCATTCACCATGGGAGTGATTCAATAGTGTGTAGTTTGATAGTGTAGCTAGTCATTCACCATGGGAGTGATTCAATAGTGTTTAGTTTGATAGTGTAGCTAGTCATTCACCATGGGAGTGATTCAATAGTGTGTAGTTTGATAGTGTAGCTAGTCATTCACCATGGGAATGATTCAATAGTGTGTAGTATGATAGTGTAGCTAGTCATTCACCATGGGAATGATTCAATAGTGTGTAGTTTGATAGTGTAGCTAGTCATTCACCATGGGAATGATTCAATAGTGTGTAGTATGATAGTGTAGCTAGTCATTCACCATGGGAATGATTCAATAGTGTGTAGTATGATAGTGTAGCTAGTCATTCACCATGGGAGTGATTCAATAGTGTGTAGTTTGATAGTGTAGCTAGTCATTCACCATGGGAATGATTCAATAGTGTGTAGTTTGATAGTGTAGCTAGTCATTCACCATGGGAGTGATTCAATAGTGTGTAGTTTGATAGTGTAGCTAGTCATTCACCATGGGAGTGATTCAATAGTGTTTAGTTTGATAGTGTAGCTAGTCATTCACCATGGGAGTGATTCAATAGTGTGTAGTTTGATAGTGTAGCTAGTCATTCACCATGGGAGTGATTCAATAGTGTGTAGTTTGATAGTGTAGCTAGTCATTCACCATGGGAGTGATTCAATAGTGTGTATTTTGATAGTGTAACTAGTCGTTCACCATGGGAGTGATTCAATAGTGTGTAGTTTGATAGTGTAGCTAGTCATTCACCATGGGAGTGATTCAATAGTGTGTAGTTTGATAGTGTAGCTAGTCATTCACCATGGGAATGATTCAATAGTGTGTAGTTTGATAGTGTAGCTAGTCATTCACCATGGGAATGATTCAATAGTGTGTAGTTTGATAGTGTAGCTAGTCGTTCACCATGGGAGTGATTCAATAGTGTGTAGTTTGATAGTGTAGCTAGTCATTCACCATGGGAGTGATTCAATAGTGTGTAGTTTGATAGTGTAGCTAGTCGTTCACCATGGGAGTGATTCAATAGTGTATAGTTTGATAGTGTAGCTAGTCATTCACCATGGGAGTGATTCAATAGTGTGTAGTTTGATAGTGTAGCTAGTCGTTCACCATGGGAGTGATTCAATAGTGTGTAGTTTGATAGTGTAGCTAGTCGTTCACCATGGGAGTGATTCAATAGTGTGTAGTTTGATAGTGTAGCTAGTCATTCACCATGGGAATGATTCAAGTGCAACAGTGTGGCCGTTAAATTGGAATCATTTTCATTTAGATGTTTTAAGTAAACCACATTTACTTTATTTTGAGATACAAAGAAGATATTATAATATATTTTTTTTGTGTTTATTTATATATATATCTTTTGGGGGCGGGGGGTTGCAAATTCTCCCACGACCCCATTTTCATAGCAGTCGCGACCCCTGGTTTGGGAACCACTGCTGTAGGGCAGAGGCTGTATTTATTATTGTCAATAAGTCTGGTTGTATTCCCAGCTCATCCTGTGGACGCAGACTGGATGACCCCACAGTGACCTCAACAACAGGAACTGGAAGTAGCTTCTCTGCTGGACTCAGTCGTCTCAACATCCTAGTGGCCCAGAGGTGGGTGATTGGCTCTTTCTCACGTCTTTCATTGATCTAAAATAACTGTCCAGCTTCCATCATGTACAGGGCTAAGCCTGATGACCAGCTTCCATCATGTACAGGGCTAAGCCTGATGACCAGCTTCCATCATGTACAGGGCCTTCAGAAAGTATTCCCGCCCCTTTAGCTTTTTCCACATTTTGTTGTTACAGCCTGAACATAAACATAGTAATATAAATGACAGAGTGAAAAGAAGGAAGCCTGTACAGAATAAAAAATATTCCAAAACATGCATCCTGTTTGCAACAAGACACTAAAGGCATTCTGCAACAACAACAAAAAAGGCAACATGTATTTTTTTGTCCTCAACACAAAGCGTGATGTTTGGGGAAAATCCAACACAACACATTACTGAGTACAACTCTTCACATTTTCAAGCTGCATCATGTTATGGCTATGCTTGTCATCAGCAAGGACTAAGGAGTTTTTTTTAGGATAAAAATTAACGGGAATAGTGCTAAGCACAGGCAAAATTCTAGAGGAAGACTTGGTTCAGTCACTGGGAGACAAATTCACCTTTAATTTAAAAAAATATATATTTATTTTATTTTTACCTTTTATTTAACTAGGTAGGCCAGTCGAGAACACGTTCTCATTTACAACTGCGACTTGGCCAAGATAAAGCAAAGCAGTGCGACACAAACAACAACAGAGTTAGACATGGGATAAACAAACGTACTATCAATAATACAATAGAAAATCTGTGTACAGTGTGTGCAAATGGCATGAGGAGGTAAGGCAATAAACAGGTCATAGTAGCGAAGTAATTACAATTTAGCAGTTAATTAAGTTAACAATTTAGCAATTAACACTGGAGTGATAGATGTGCAGATGAGGATGTGCAAGTAGAAATACTGGTGTGCAAAAAAGTGAATAAAAACAACATGGGGATGAGGTAGGTAGGTGGTTGGATGGGCTATTTATAGATGGGCTGTGTACAGCTGCAGCGATCGGTTAGCTGCTCTGACAGCCGATGTTTAAAGTTAGCGAGGGAGATATGAGTCTCCAACTTCAGTGATTTTTGCAATTCGTTCCAGTCATTGGCAGCAGAGAACTGGAAGGAGAGGCGGCCAAAGGAGGTGTTGGCTTTGGGGATGACCAGTGAGATATACCTGCTGGAGCGCGTGCTAGGGGAGGGTGCTGCTATGGTGACCAGTGAGCTGAGATAAGGCGGAGCTTTACCTAGCAAAGACTTGTAGATGACCTGGAGCCAGTGGGTTTGGCGACGGATGTGTAGCGAGGGCCAACCAACGAGAGCGTACAGGTCGCAGTGGTGGGTAGTGTATGGGGCTTTGGTGACAAAATGGATGGCACTGTGATAGACTGCTTCCAATTTGTTGAGTAGAGTGTTGGAGGCTATTTTGTAAATGACATCGCCGAAGTCGAGGATTGGTAGGATAGTCAGTTTTACGAGGGTATGTTTGGCAGCATGAGTGAAAGATGCTTTGATGCGAAATAGGAAGCCAATTCTAGATTTAATTTAGGATTGGAGATGTGAGTCTGAAAGGAGAGTTGACAGTCTAGCCAGACACCTACAGTCGAAGTCTGAAGTTTATGTACACCTTAGCCAAACACATTTAAACTCAGTTTTTCACAATTCCTGACATTTAATCCTAGTAAAAATTCCCTGTTTTAGGTCAGTTAGGATCACCACTTTATTTTAAGAATGTGAAATGTCAGAATAATAGTAGAGAGAATTATATATTTCAGCTTTTATTTCTTTCATCACATTCCCAGTGGGTCAGAAGTCTACATACACTCAATTAGTATTTGGCAACATTGCCTTTAAATTGTTTAACTTGGGTCAAATTTGGGTAGCCTTCCACAATAAGTTGGGTGAATTTTGGCCCATACCTCCTGACAGAGCTGGTGTAACTGAGTCAGGTTTGTAAGCCTCCTTGCTCGCACACGCTTTTTCAGTTCTGCCCACAAATGTTCTATAGGATTGAGGTCAGGGCTTTGTGATGGTAACTCCAATACCTTGACTTTGTTGTCCTTAAGCCCTTTTGCCACAACTTTGGAAGTATGCTTGGGGTCATTGTCCATTTGGAAGACCCATTTGCGACCAAGCTTTAACTTCCTGACTGGTGTCTTGAGATGTTGCTTCAATATATCCACGTAATTTTTCTGTCTCATGATGCCATCTATTTTGTGAAGTGCACCAGTCCCTCCTGCAGCAAAGCACCCCCACAACATGATGCTGCCACCCCCGTGCTTCACGGTTGGGATGGTATTCTTCGGCTTGCAAGCATCCCCCTTTTTCCTCCAAACATAACAATGGTCATTATGGCCGAACAGTTTTATTTTTCATCAGACCAGAGGACATTTCTACAAAAAGTACGATCTTTGTCCCCATGTGCAGTTGCAAACCGTAGTCTGGCTTTTTTATGGTGGTTTTGGAGCAGTTTGTTCTTCCTTGCTGAGCGGCCTTTCAGGTTATGTCGATATAGGACTCGTTTTACTGTGGATATAGATACTTTTGTACCTGTTTCCTCCAGCATCTTCACAAGGTCCTTTGCTGTTGTTCTGGGGTTGATTTGCACTTTTCGCACCAAAGTACGTTCATATCTAGGAGACAGAACTCGTCTCCTTCCTGAGCGGTATGACGGCTGCGTGGTCCCATGGTGTTTATACTGACTCAAATGATGGCAATTAGCCTATCAGAAGCTTCTAAAGCCATGACATCATTTTCTGGAATTTTCCAAGCTATTTAAAGACACAGTCAACTTAGTGTATGTAAACTTCTGACCCACTGGTATTGGGATACAGTGAATTATATGTGAAATAATCTGTGTGTAAACAAGTGTTGGAAAAATTACTTGTGTCATGAACAAAGTAGATGTCCTAACCGACTTGCCAAAACTATAGTTTGTTAACAAGAAATGTGTGGAGTGGTTGAAAAATGAGTTTTAATGACTCCAACTGTAGGTATTTGTAGTTGTCCACATATTCTAAGTCAGAACAGTCCAGAGTAGTGATGCTGGACGGGCGGGAAGGTGCGGGCAGCAATCGGTTGAAGAGCATGCATTTAGTTTTACTAGTGTTTAAGAGCAGTTGGAGGCCACGGAAGGAGAGTTGTAATGGCATTGAAGCTCGTCTGGAGGTTAGTTAACACATTTTACAATGTCTATGGAACTAGACTCAATTTGTCTCAGTTGTTGAAATATTTACACACGTTAAGTTTGCTAAAAATGAACGCAGTTGACAGTGAGAGGACGTTTCTTTTTTTGCTTGAGTTATATATTTATTTATTTAACATTTTTCTTCTACTTGTGTAGACAAAAAATGACAATTAACCATTTTAAATTCAAGCTGTAACACAACAAAATGTGTTAAAAGTCAAGGAGTGTGAAAACTCTCTGAAGACTCTGTATACTTCACCTCAAGTCTTTTCCAATTGGTGCTGATGAAGGGAAGTAGACGAGGAGAGGGGAGGAGGAGATTACAGGCAAGGACAGGGGAGGAGATGGGGCGGAGGTGAGGACAGGGGAGGAGGAGAGGACAGGCAAGGGCAGGGGAGGAGTGGGAGGGCACAGGGGAGGAGTGGGAGGGCACAGGGGAGGAGGAGGGGAAGGGGAGGAGGAGAGGAGAGGACAGGCAAGGGCAGGGGAGGAGTGGGAGGGCACAGGGGAGGAGTGGGAGGGCACAGAGGAGGAGGGGAAGAGGACAGGGGAGGAGTGGGAGGGCACAGGGGAGGAGGAGGAGGGGAAGAGGACAGGGGAGGAGTGGGAGGGCACAGGGGAGGAGGAGGAGAGGACAGGGGAGGAGTGGGAGGGCA
This sequence comes from Oncorhynchus mykiss, assembly GCF_057628025.1. Taxonomy (NCBI): domain Eukaryota; kingdom Metazoa; phylum Chordata; class Actinopteri; order Salmoniformes; family Salmonidae; genus Oncorhynchus; species Oncorhynchus mykiss. Next base: position 101,758,856 of record NC_143023.1, on the reverse strand, counting down.
CAGGGGAGGAGGAGTGGAGGACAGGGAAGGAGACGCAGAGGGGTGGAGACTGGGAGAGGACAGGGGAGGAGACGCAGAGGGGTGGAGACTGGGAGAGGACAGGGGAGGAGACGCAGAGGGGTGGAGACTGGGAGAGGACAGACTTTTGTAGTGTTTGTTTAAAAACGTATCAAAACCATTTATCTGCCATGCAACCCTAACCCTAACCCTAACCCTAACCCCTAACCCCTAACCCCTAACCCTAACCCTAACCCCTAACCCCTAACCCCTAACCCTAACCCTAACCCTAACCCTAACCCCAACCCTAACCCTAACCCCAACCCTAACCCTAACCCTAACCCTAACCCCTAACCCTAACCCTAACCCTAACCCTAACCCTAACCCTAACCCTAACCCTAACCCCAACCCCAACCCCAACCCCAACCCCAACCCCAACCCCAACCCCAACCCTAACCCTAACCCTAACCCCTAACCCCTAACCCTAACCCCTAACCCCTAACCCTAACCCCTAACCCTAACCCTAACCCCTAACCCTAACCCTAACCCCTAACCCCTAACCCTAAGCCCTTTATCTCCCTCAGACTGGCTCAGGAGCAGGCAGAGAAGAAGAAGGAGCAGTGTTCTGTCACCTCCAACTCTGTCACCACGACGACCGGCGGTGACTTGGAGACAAAGCAGAGGCGCAAGTGAGTCTGTTTGCCATGACGACAGCGATACAGAGGCAGTCTGTCTAATGGATGTTTGACCTCTTAACCACTGGCGTGCTGGGAGTGTTTGCCTGCAGTTGTAGTTGAGTGTTGGTGAATGGTTTATAGTTGAGGTCATCTGCAGTGCCAATGTCTGGTGTAACAGTGGAGACTGCCAACTCTGGGCCATGCATGGTCACCTGTGATGGGGGTTCAAATCGCTGATCTGCAAGTTTTCAATTTTGTCCATTTCTGTTTCCCACTTACCTTTCTATCTGTCTAAATAAAATCCACTTACCTTTCTGTCTAAATAAAACCCACTTACCTTTCTGTCTAAATAAAACCCACTTACCGTTCTGTCTGAATAAATAAAACCCCACTTACCTTTGTCTGAATAAATAAAACCCACTTACCTTTCTGTATGAATAAATGTAGATTTATAAATGTAGATTAATGTAGTTATATATTTATAAATGTAGTCATAGATTTATAAATGTAGTTAAATGTAAGATGAATGTCTTTACATAATTATAGTGTAGTTAAATGAAGATAAATGTAGTTATGTTCTGTGTTCCCCTCTGCTCCTATCTGTAGTCATATAGATTTATAAATGTAGATGAATGTAGTCATATAGATTTATAAATGTAGATGAATGTAGTCATATAGATTTATAAATGTAGATGAATGTAGTCATATAGATTTATAAATGTAGATGAATGTAGTCATATAGATTTATACATGTAGATGAATGTAGTCATATAGATTTATAAATGTAGATGAATGTAGTCATATAGATTTATAAATGTAGATGAATGTAGTCATATAGATTTATAATGTAGATGAATGTAGTCATATAGATTTATAAATGTAGATGAATGTAGTCATATAGATTTATAAATGTAGATGAATGTAGTCATATAGATTTATAAATGTAGATGAATGTAGTCATATAGATTTATAAATGTAGATGAATGTAGTCATTTAGATGTAGATGCATGTAGTTATGTTCACACATTGGGATCAGATGGGAGATGTCTAAATGGTGTGGTGTGTTATGGGTAATGTTCTGTGTTCCCCGGTCCAGATCCTACTTGACCCCGGTTCGTGATGAGGAGGCGGAGGCTCAGAGGAAGGCTCGATCCAGACACGCCAGACAGTCACGACGATCCACTCAGGTAGGCCCACCTGCCGAGACATTTACATTTAAGGCTCGCCAGACAGATTTATTTATTTTTATTTCACCTTTATTTAACCAGGGAAGCCAGTTGAGAACAAGTTCTCATTTACAACTTCGACCTGGCCAAGATAAAGCAAAGCAGTTCGACACATACAACAACACAGAGTTTCACATAAACAAACGTACAGTCAATAACACAATAGAAAAGTCTGTATACAGTGTGTGCAAATGTAGAAGAGTAGGGAGGTAGGCAATAAATAGGCCATAGAGGCAAAATAATTACAATTTAGCATCAATACTGGAGTGATAGATAAGCAGTAGATGATGTGCAAGTAGATATACTGGGGTGCAAAAGAGCAAGAGGGTAAGTAATAATATGGGGATGAGGTAGTTGGGTGGGCTATTTACAGATGGGCTGTGTACAGGTACAGTGATCTGTAAGCTGCTTAAAGTTAGAGAGGGAGATATACAGTTGAAGTCAGAAGTTTACATACACTTATGTTGGAGTCATTAAAACTAGTTTTTCAACCACTCCACAAATTTCTTGTTAACAAACTATAGTTTTGGCAAGTCGGTTAGGACATCTACTTTATGCTTGACACAAGTAATTTTTCCAACAATTGTTTACAGACAAATTATTTAACTTATAATTCACTGTATCACAATTCCAGTGGGTCAGAAGTTTACATACACTAAGTTGATTGTGCCTTTAAACAGCTTGGAAAATTCCAGAAAATGATGTCATGGCTTTAGAAGCTTCTGATAGGCTAATTGCCATCATTTGAGTCAATTGGAGGTGTACCTGTGGATGTATTTCAAGGCCTACCTTCAAACTCAGTACATCTTTGCTTGCATCATGGGAAAATCAAAAGAAATCAGCCAAGAACTCAGGAAAAAATAGTAGACCTCCACAAGTCTGGTTCATTCTTGGGAGCAATTTCCAAACGCCTGAAGGTACCACGTTCATCTGTACAAACAATAGTAAGCAAGTATAAACACCATGGGACCACGCAGCCGTCATACCGCTCAGGAGGGAGACGCGTTCTGTCTCCTAGAGATGAACGTACTTTGGTGTGAAAAGTGCAAATCAACCCCAGAACAACAGCAAAGGACCTTGTGAAGATGCTGGAGGAAACAAGTACAGAAGTATCTATATCCACAGTAAAACGAGTCCTATATCTTCATAACCTGAAAGGTCGCTCAGCAAGGAAGAAGACACTGCTCCAAAACCGCCATAAAAAAGCCAGACTACGGTTTGCAACTGCACATGGGGACAAAGATCGTACTTTTTGGAGAAATGTCCTCTGGTCTGAGGAAACAAAATAGAACTGTTTGGCCGTAATGACCATTGTTATGTTTGGAGGAAAAAGGGGAAGGCTTGCAAGCCGAAGAACACCATCCCAACCGTGAAGCACGGGGGTGACAGCCTCATGTTGTGGGGGTGCTTTGCTGCAGGAGGGACTGGTGCACTTCACAAAATGGATGGCATCATGAGGATGGAAAATTATGTAGATTTACAGAAGCAACATCTCAAGACCTCAGTCGGGAAGTTAAAGCTTGGTCGCAAATGGGTCTTCCAAATGGACAATGACCCCAAGCATACTTCCAAAGTTGTGGCAAAATGGCTTAAGGACAACAAAGTCAAGGTATTGGTGTGGCCATCACAAAGCCCTGACCTCAATCATATAGAACATTTGTGGGCAGAACTGAAAAAGCGTGTGTGAGCGAGGAGGCATACAAACCTGACTCAGTTACACCAGCTCTGTCAGGAGGAATGGGCCAAATTTCACCCAACTTATTGTGGGAAGCTTGTGGAAGGCTACCTGAAACATTTGAGGCAATGCTACCAAATACTAATTGAATGTATTTAAACTTCTGACCCACTGGGAATGTGATGAAAGAAATAAAAGCTGAAATAAATCATTCTCTCTACTATTATTCTGACATTTCACATTCTTATAATAAAGTGGTGATTCTAACTGACCTAAAACAGGGATTTTTTACTAGGATTAAATGTCAGGAATTGTTAAAAACTGAGTTTAAATTTATTTGGCTAAGGTGTATGTACACTTCTGACTTCAACTGTAAGTCACGACGATCCACTCAGGCAGACCCACATGCCTAGACATGCCTAGACATGTACAGTTAAACACATTAAAGGCTGGCTCGCCAGACAGTCAGGACCATCCACTCAGGTCAAAGCTTGTTCAGGAGATGTACAGTGCCTTGCGAAAGTATTTGCCCCCCTTGAACTTTGCGACCTTTTGCCACATTTCAGGCTTCAAACATAAAGATATAAAACTGTATTTTTTTGTGAAGAATCAACAACAAGTGGGACACAATCATGAAGTGGAACGACATTTATTGGATATTTCAAACTTTTTTAACAAATCAAAAACTGAAAAATTGGGCGTGCAAAATTATTCAGCCCCCTTAAGTTAATACTTTGTAGCGCCACCTTTTGCTGCGATTACAGCTGTAAGTCGCTTGGGGTATGTCTCTATCAGTTTTGCACATCGAGAGACTGAAATTTTTTCCCATTCCTTCTTGCAAAACAGCTCGAGCTCAGTGAGGTTGGATGGAGAGCATTTGTGAACAGCAGTTTTCAGTTCTTTCCACAGATTCTCGATTGGATTCAGGTCTGGACTTTGACAGGAATAGGCGTTTGTTATCTAAGTCCAATTTAAAACAAATGTTTTACCTTTTATTTAACTAGACATGTCAGTTAAGAACAAATTCTTATTTACAATGACAGCCTAGGAAACAGTGGGTTAACTGCCTGTTCAGGGGGCAGAACGACAGTTTTTGCCTTGTCAGCTCAGGGGATTCGATCTTGCAACATTTCGGTTACTAGTCCAACGCTCTAACCACTAGGCCACCCTGCCGCCCCAATGGCGTGACTGCTGTCGGCATCCATAGATTAGCAGTGGCGTAGTCTACGAGCGATAAGGATATCACTTATTATTGATATCTACATATTGATGTGAATCACACTGCTGCTCTCTCATTTAGCTGTTTTATGTCTTACGAATTGAGGTTGCTGTGTATTTTAACCCAATATAGATTGAATTGAGGTTGCTGTATATTTTAACCCAATATAGATTGAATTGAGGTTGCTGTGTATGTGAACCCAATATAGATTGAATTGAGGTTGCTGTGTATGTGAACCCAATATAGATTGAATTGAGGTTGCTGTGTATTTGAACCCAATATAGATTGAATTGAGGTTGCTGTGTATTTTAACCCAATATAGATTGAATTGAGGTTGCTGTGTATTTGAACCCAATATAGATTGAATTGAGGTTGCTGTGTATGTGAACCCAATATAGATTCAATTGAAGAAGTGTAGGCTGCCTGTCAATCAGACCAGGAAGTGGGGCTTTTATGGCTCAATCAAATTCATGCTGAATAGATAAAAGATCCATAGGCCTAATAGACAAATGATCAAAGTCACACGCTTTTTATAGACTTAAAGGGGCAATCTGTAGTTTCTACATCCATTTTTGGACTTATAAATGAATGATATACATATATACCCATTGATTCTGGAAGTATTTCACTTTAAGATGCCTAATGAGCTTAGTTCAACTGTTATGAGAATCCAAAATAGAAAACAGTTTTTCAACCAATGTTTGTAAACATTGTATATGTAAACAGACATTGTATAGCCTCATAACATGGTTAAAACTAAAATGGCTGGTCAGTGCTTGCATCCGTAGTCATGTCAGTTCATCTGAGAGCGGTTCCATTTCTCCCTCCGCTTTATTGTTTCAACTGTGGATTCACCCTTTAAACAGCTTATAGAGATGCCAACAAAACACGGAAACAACAGGACTATTGAAAATAAGAATTTGTTTTTGACTGACTTGTTCAATAAAGGTTACGTTTAAAAAAAAAATGTAATTATCAAAAAGTTACTGATTTAACATGAGCAGCACCTTCTATCTGTTGTCCAATCAGGGCGTGACGCTCACAGACCTGCAGGAAGCTGACAAGACAATGAAGACAGCCCAGACGGACGAAGGGAGAGAGAAGACGAGGAAAGAGGAGGAGGAGGAGGAGGCGGCCAATAAGAAGAGAGCAGAAGAGGGGGTGAGAGCAGTGTTTATATGTGAGGGGGTGTACAACATCATGCAAGTGACGTCACCGACCATGGGACGTACTGCCAGGGTTTGACAACAGGCGGCCCTCGGGGCCTAAACCAGCCCTCGGATGTTTTTTCTTGGTCTCCCCAAGGTTGTTGAAAAAATATATACAAAAATAACTTGAATTTAATTTAGGAAAAATCTGTTCCTAAGTTTTCCCAGGAATAAAAGAGATGTGTCTCAATGTAACCCAGGTATGAAATTACTGTTATTTTCAAATACAATCTCTATTTTGGGGCTTAGTTGTGGTCATCCACTCAGAGAAATATCGTCCCGCGGCTGAATCTAGTTGCCTACCCTGGGATTTTCTTGGTCAGTGGTATTGACGGTGCTGAGTTGTGTTGGTTGTGACTGTTACACCTGTATGTTGGATGTGATCTGTGTTTATGTATTCTGTTATGATTGTATTATTATTGTAGTATTATTGTCTTCAGGAGGTAAGCTGGAGGTCCCGTATCGCCAACCTGCAGAAGTCTGACCTGCTGGGGCTGACTCAACCGGATGGTACCTCTCGCCCCCCGACCTCTAGCCAGGAGACTAGTGGAGGGGAACGTGAGAGCGACCGTATCGCCAGGGAGAGACGGAGGACCAGGAGGAGAGCTCAGAGGGCTGGAGAGGTGAGTGCATTGTAATCTGTCATAGCCATGCTTTATAACCAGGGGTTAGAACTGGTTCAGGGAACAGAACCAAAAACAGGTTCCCAGGCTAATGTAGCCCCTCCCCCCTCTGAATCCCAGGCTACTGTAGCCCCTCCCCCCTCTGAAACCCAGGCTACTGTAGCTCCTCCCCCCCTGAATCCCAGGCTACTGTAGCCCCTCCCCCCTCTGAATCCCAGGCTACTGTAGCCCCTCCCCCCTCTGAATCCCAGGCTACTGTAGCCCCTCCCCCCTCTGAAACCCAGGCTACTGTAGCCCCTCCCCCCTCTGAATCCCAGGCTACTGTAGCCCCTCCCCCCTCTGAATCCCAGGCTACTGTAGCCCCTCCCCCCTCTGAATCCCAGGCTACTGTAGCCCCTCCCCCCTCTGAATCCCAGGCTACTGTAGCCCATCCCCCCTCTGAACCCAGGCTACTGTAGCCCCTCCCCCCTCTGAATCCCAGGCTACTGTAGCCCCTCCCCCCTCTGAATCCCAGGCTACTGTAGCCCCTCCCCCCTCTGAATCCCAGGCTACTGTAGCCCATCCCCCCTCTGAACCCAGGCTACTGTAGCCCCTCCCCCCTCTGAATCCCAGGCTACTGTAGCCCCTCCCCCCTCTGAATCCCAGGCTACTGTAGCCCCTCCCCCCTCTGAATCCCAGGCTACTGTAGCCCCTCTCCCCTCTGAATCCCAGGCTACTGCAGCCCCTCCCCCCTCTGAATCCCAGGCTACTGTAGCCCATCCCCCCTCTGAATCCCAGGCTACTGTAGCCCCTCTCCCCTCTGAATCCCAGGCTACTGCAGCCCCTCCCCCCTCTGAAACCCAGGCTACTGTAGGCCCTCCCCCCTCTAAATCCCAGGCTACTGTAGCCCCTCCCCCCTCTGAATCCCAGGCTACTGCAGCCCCTCCCCCCTCTGAATCCCAGGCTACTGTAGCCCGGTTAAAAAAGGTTAAGGTTAAAAAAGGAACCGAAAGGAACGATATAAACTGGTACTTTTGGGGGTTCAAACCGGTTCAGAACTTTATATTGCTGTTCAGAACAGTGAAGAGAATGGTTCTGTTCTGAACGAAACGATTGGTAAATAATGTCGGTTCCAACCCCTGTAACCCTATTAAAACCTTGCTCATAAGGATGACATCGCCGTCATATATGGGCAGCAGGAAGCAGAGCAGTTAAGAGCTTTGGGCCAGTAACCAAAAGACGACTAGGTAAAATATCTCTCTGTTCCCTTGAGCATGGCTCATAACCCTAATTTCTCTTGCAAGGTGAGTGCATGAGCTAGTCCTGGTTATAACCTTCCAACAGGGCATTATAACCTGTCATAGTCCTGTTTGTAACTGGTTACTAGGTTATATCCTGGTAATAACGTGTCGTAATGAGGACATTGACATCCATAATGAGTGGTTATAAGGTTACTAGGTTTATATCCTGGTAATAACCTGTCGTAATGATGACATTGACATCCATAATGAGTGGTTATAAGGTTACTAGGTTTATATCCTGGTAATAACCTGTCGTAATGATGACATTGACATCCATAATGTATTGTGACCTGCTGATGTCTGTGGTCCTGTAGACTGATGACAACGAGCCCAGTGGAGAGGAGGGGTTTGGAGGCAGTGGGCGCGCCAGCACCAGGTATGGATCTGACCTTTACACTGAACTGTCCTGTTTCCTGACTGTCATACTAGTGAGTCATTATAATATCTCTGTCCTGCTTCCTGACTGTCATAGTAGTGAGTCATTATAATATCTCTGTCCTGCTTCCTGACTGTCATAGTAGTGAGTCATTATAATATCTCTGACCTGTTTCCTGACTGTCATAGTAGTGTGTCATTATAATATCTCTGTCCTGTTTCCTGACTGTCATAGTAGTGAGTCATTATAATATCTCTGTCCTGTTTCCTGACTGTCATACTAGTGAGTCATTATAATATCTCTGTCCTGCTTCCTGACTGTCATTATAATATCTCTGTCCTGCTTCCTGACTGTCATTACAATATCTCTGACCTGTTTCCTGACTGTCATAGTAGTGAGTCATTATAATGTCCCTGTCCTGCTTCCTGACTGTCATAGTAGTGAGTCATTATAATAGATCTGTCCTGTTTCCTGACTGTCATTACAATATCTCTGACCTGTTTCCTGACTGTCATAGTAGTGAGTCATTATAATGTCTCTGTCCTGCTTCCTGACTGTCATAGTAGTGAGTCATTATAATATCTCTGACCTGTTTCCTGACTGTCATAGAAGTGAGTCATTATAATATCTCTGTCCTGTTTCCTGACTGTCATTATAATATCTCTGACCTGTTTCCTGACTGTCATAGAAGTGAGTCATTATAATATCTCTGTCCTGTTTCCTGACTGTCATAGTAGTGAGCCATTATAATGTCTCTGTCCTGTTTCCTGACTGTCGTTATAATGTCTCTGTCCTGCTTCCTGACTGTCATAGTAGTGAGTCATTATAATATCTCTGACCTGTTTCCTGACTGTCATAGTAGTGAGTCATTATAATATCTCTGTCCTGTTTCCTGACTGTCATACTAGTGAGTCATTATAATATCTCTGTCCTGCTTCCTGACTGTCATTATAATTTCTCTGTCCTGCTTCCTGACTGTCATTACAATATCTCTGACCTGTTTCCTGACTGTCATAGTAGTGAGTCATTATAATGTCTCTGTCCTGCTTCCTGACTGTCATAGTAGTGAGTCATTATAATATGTCTGTCCTGTTTCCTGACTGTCATTACAATATCTCTGACCTGTTTCCTGACTGTCATAGTAGTGAGTCATTATAATGTCTCTGTCCTGCTTCCTGACTGTCATAGTAGTGAGTCATTATAATATCTCTGACCTGTTTCCTGACTGTCATAGAAGTGAGTCATTATAATATCTCTGTCCTGTTTCCTGACTGTCATTATAATATCTCTGACCTGTTTCCTGACTGTCATAGAAGTGAGTCATTATAATATCTCTGTCCTGTTTCCTGACTGTCATAGTAGTGAGCCATTATAATGTCTCTGTCCTGTTTCCTGACTGTCGTTATAATGTCTCTGTCCTGCTTCCTGACTGTCATAGTAGTGAGTCATTATAATATCTCTGACCTGTTTCCTGACTGTCATAGTAGTGAGTCATTATAATATCTCTGTCCTGTTTCCTGACTGTCATACTAGTGAGTCATTATAATATCTCTGTCCTGCTTCCTGACTGTCATTACAATATCTCTGACCTGTTTCCTGACTGTCATAGTAGTGAGTCATTATAATGTCTCTGTCCTGCTTCCTGACTGTCATAGTAGTGAGTCATTATAATATCTCTGTCCTGTTTCCTGACTGTCATTACAATATTTCTGACCTGTTTCCTGACTGTCATAGTAGTGAGTCATTATAATGTCTCTGTCCTGCTTCCTGACTGTCATACTAGTGAGTCATTATAATATCTCTGACCTGTTTCCTGACTGTCATAGAAGTGAGTCATTATAATATCTCTGTCCTGTTTCCTGACTGTCATTATAATATCTCTGACCTGTTTCCTGACTGTCATAGAAGTGAGTCATTATAATATCTCTGTCCTGTTTCCTGACTGTCATAGTAGTGAGCCATTATAATGTCTCTGTCCTGTTTCCTGACTGTCATAGTAGTGAGTCATTATAATATCTCTGACCTGTTTCCTGACTGTCATATAAGTGAGTCATTATAATATCTCTGTCCTGTTTCCTGACTGTCATTATAATATCTCTGACCTGTTTCCTGACTGTCATAGAAGTGAGTCATTATAATATCTCTGTCCTGTTTCCTGACTGTCATAGTAGTGAGCCATTATAATGTCTCTGTCCTGTTTCCTGACTGTCATAGTAGTGAGTCATTATAATATCTCTGACCTGTTTCCTGACTGTCATATAAGTGAGTCATTATAATATCTCTGTCCTGTTTCCTGACTGTCATTATAATATCTCTGACCTGTTTCCTGACTGTCATAGAAGTGAGTCATTATAATATCTCTGTCCTGTTTCCTGACTGTCATAGTAGTGAGCCATTATAATGTCTCTGTCCTGTTTCCTGACTGTCGTTATAATGTCTCTGTCCTGCTTCCTGACTGTCATAGTAGTGAGTCATTATAATATCTCTGACCTGTTTCCTGACTGTCATAGTAGTGAGTCATTATAATATCTCTGTCCTGTTTCCTGACTGTCATACTAGTGAGTCATTATAATATCTCTGTCCTGCTTCCTGACTGTCATTATAATTTCTCTGTCCTGCTTCCTGACTGTCATTACAATATCTCTGACCTGTTTCCTGACTGTCATAGTAGTGAGTCATTATAATGTCTCTGTCCTGCTTCCTGACTGTCATAGTAGTGAGTCATTATAATATCTCTGTCCTGTTTCCTGACTGTCATTACAATATTTCTGACCTGTTTCCTGACTGTCATAGTAGTGAGTCATTATAATGTCTCTGTCCTGCTTCCTGACTGTCATAGTAGTGAGTCATTATAATATCTCTGACCTGTTTCCTGACTGTCATAGAAGTGAGTCATTATAATATCTCTGTCCTGTTTCCTGACTGTCATTATAATATCTCTGACCTGTTTCCTGACTGTCATAGAAGTGAGTCATTATAATATCTCTGTCCTGTTTCCTGACTGTCATAGTAGTGAGCCATTATAATGTCTCTGTCCTGTTTCCTGACTGTCATAGTAGTGAGTCATTATAATATCTCTGTTCTGTTTCCTGACTGTCGTTATAATGTCTCTGTCCTGCTTCCTGACTGTCATAGTAGTGAGTCATTATAATATCTCTGTCCTGTTTCCTGACTGTCATAGTAGTGAGTCATTATAATATCTCTGTCCTGCTTCCCATCTGTCATAGTAGTGAGTCATTATAATGTCTCTGTCCTGCTTCCTGACTGTCGTTATAATATCTCTGACCTGTTTCCTGACTGTCATAGTAGTGAGTCATTATATCTCTGACCTGTTTCCTGACTGTCATTATAATATCTCTGTCCCGTTTCCTGACTGTCATAGTAGTGAGTCATTATAATAGATCTGTCCTGTTTCCTGACTGTCATTACAATATCTCTGACCTGTTTCCTGACTGTCATAGTAGTGAGTCATTATAATGTCTCTGTCCTGCTTCCTGACTGTCATAGTAGTGAGTCATTATAATATCTCTGACCTGTTTCCTGACTGTCATAGAAGTGAGTCATTATAATATCTCTGTCCTGTTTCCTGACTGTCGTTATAATGTCTCTGTCCTGCTTCCTGACTGTCATAGTAGTGAGTCATTATAATATCTCTGTCCTGTTTCCTGACTGTCATAGTAGTGAGTCATTATAATATCTCTGTCCTGCTTCCCATCTGTCATAGTAGTGAGTCATTATAATGTCTCTGTCCTGCTTCCTGACTGTAGTTATAATATCTCTGACCTGTTTCCTGACTGTCATAGTAGTGAGTCATTATATCTCTGACCTGTTTCCTGACTGTCATTATAATATCTCTGTCCCGTTTCCTGACTGTCATAGTAGTGTCATTATAATATCTCTGACCTGTTTCCTGACTGTCGTTAAAATATCTCTGACCTGTTTCCTGACTGTCGTTATAATATCTCTGACCTGTTTCCTGACTGTCGTTATAATATCTCTGACCTGTGCTTTACCCAGGTCTGACGTGTCATGTAATGACTGTATCGACAGAGGAGGCTCTGAGACCAACGATTACAAGAAGGTAGGGACATGGAATAAAGTTTGAATGGTTGGAAGGGTCTAGTCAATATTTGGGAGTCTGTTTGTTTTCAGACTCTTTCTCTCTCCATGTCTCCCGCTCTCCCTCCCTCTCTGTTTCCGTTTCCCGCTCTCTCCTTCTCTCTCTGTTTCTGTTTCCCTCTCTCCCTTTCGCTCTCTCCTTCTCTCTCTCTTTCCGTTTCATGCTCTCTCTCAAATGGATTGGCATTGTTTTTTCTATATATATATAGTGGATGAAATTCTATTACAAACATTGCTTGTTATAGTAGAGTGAATTAAACATTTAAAAAAACATTTGTATGAATGAAAAAGTAATGTCTTTCTGTCCCAGCTGTTTGAGGTGGTGTCCAAGGAGAATGGTCAACTCCAGTCTCAGCTGCAGGACACCCAGAGGACCGTCTCTCAGACTAGACTGGACCTGGACAAGGCTACCCAGGTCTGTCCCTCTCACTCACTGACTCACACACACCACCCACCCCGCCCCCCCGGAGTGGACAAGGCTACCCAGGTCTCTCTCTCTCACTCACTGACTCACACACACCACCCACCCCGCCCCCCCGGAGTGGACAAGGCTACCCAGGTCTCTCTCTCTCACTCACTGACTCACACACACCACCCACCCCGCCCCCCCGGAGTGGACAAGGCTACCCAGGTCTCTCTCTCTCACTCACTGACTCACACACACCACCCACCCCGCCCCCCCGGAGTGGACAAGGCTACCCAGGTCTCTCTCTCTCACTCACTGACTCACACACACCACCCACCCCGCCCCCCCGGAGTGGACAAGGCTACCCAGGTCATACGTTAAGGTTACATTGCTGTGTGTCTTCTATTGAAAATAACCTTCAGGTAGTTTGGTCGCCTTCGAGTCGACCTGGGTACAGGAAGGGTGTACGGATAAGCAGTTTAGGTCAAGAGACTGTATAAATTTCTTCGCAATGCGCTCGTTAGCATTTGGTTCACATTCTCTATGGGATTTTACATGTACTTGTTGGCATTGCTAACCTTTTGGTGGACTGAGGCTGTGAGGTTAGAACATAGTGCCCCTTGTGTTCAGTGGCGGTATTACAGAACATCCCTGAATGACAGTGTGGAGACAGCTCAAACACTAACATACATTATATGTTTCATAATGACCGTGATAAACAGTCTCCTACAGCCTTTCAACTTGAACTGCATACTGTATAACACGTATTGACATGAACAATGTTTCTGCTGGTCTGTGTGTTGTATCCTACAGAGACAGGAGCGCTTTAGTGATTGTTCAGCAATGCTAGAGATGGAGAAGAAGGTAAGTCTCTCCTTCCTGCCGTGTGTGGCTTGTGTTGTGTTATATGTACAGTAACTAGTGTCAAACACCTGATGCTGAGCCTAGCCTCATGACTGGCTACTGCTGCCTGAAGCGCTCTCTCTGTCTCTCTCTGTCTCTGTCTCTGTTTTTCTCTCTCTGTCTCTCTTTCTCTCTCTGTCCCTGTCTCTCTGCCTCTCTCTCTGTCTCCGTTTCTCTGTCTCTCTCTCTCTCTCTCTCTGTTTCTCTGTCTCTGTTTCTCTCTCTCTGTCTCTCTGTCTCTCTCTCTCTTTCTCTCTCTGTCAATGTCTCTGTTTCTCTGTCTCTCTTTCTCTCTCTGTCAATGTCTCTGTTTCTCTGTCTCTCTTTCTCTCTCTGTCAATGTCTCTGTTTATCTGTCTCTCTTTCTCTCTCTGTCAATGTCTCTGTTTCTCTGTCTCTCTTTCTCTCTCTGTCAATGTCTCTTTCTCTCTGTCTCTCTTTCTCTCTGTCAATGTCTCTGTTTCTCTGTCTCTCTTTCTCTCTGTCAATGTCTCTGTTTCTCTCTCTCTCTGTTTCTCTGTCTCTCTTTCTCTCTCTCTCTCTGTCTCTTGTCAATGTCCCTGTCTCTCTCTCTGTCAATGTCTGTTTCTCTTTCTCTCTCTCTCTATCTCTGTCAATGTCTCTCTCTCACGCTCTCTCTGTCTCTGTCTCTCATCAGGAGCGTCGGATGTTGGAGCGGCGTGTGGCTGAGCTGGAGGCAGAGTTGAAGGTGAAAATATATAATCTCACCTGGGTTCAAATAGTATCCGAAATCTTTCAAATCCATTATCTGGGCTTGATTGAGATTGCCTGTTGAAATGGAACCAATAGAGAAGCCGTTTGCTAAACGCTCAAAGTATTTGAAAGATGAGCAGAAAGATGAGCAGAAAGATGAGCAGAAAGATGAGCAGTAAGATGAGCAGAAAGATGAGCAGTAAGATGAGCAGTATTTGAAAGATGAGCAGTAAGATGAGCAGAAAGATGAGCAGAAAGATGAGCAGAAAGATGAGCAGTAAGATGAGCAGAAAGATGAGCAGAAAGATGAGCAGTAAGATGAACAGTAAGATGAGCCGTATTTGAAAGATTAGCAGAAAGATGAGCAGTAAGATGAGCAGAAAGATGAGCAGTAAGATGAGCAGAAAGATGAGCAGTAAGATGAGCAGAAAGATGAGCAGTAAGATGAGCAGTAAGATGAGCAGTAAGATGAGCAGTAAGATGAACAGTAAGATGAGCCGTATTTGAAAGATTAGCAGAAAGATGAGCAGTAAGATGAGCAGAAAGATGAGCAGTAAGATGAGTGGAAAGAAGAGCAGTAAGATGAGCAGTAAGATGAGCAGTAAGATGAGCAGAAAGATGAGCAGTAAGATGAGCAGTAAGATGAGCAGAAAGATGAGCAGTATTTGAAAGATGAGCAGTATTTGAAAGATGAGCAGTATTTGAAAGATGAGCAGTAAGATGAGCAGTAAGATGAGCAGTAAGATGAGCAGTAAGATGAGCAGTAAGATGAGCAGTATTTGAACCCAGCATGTATTCCACACAGACACTGCATGCACACGCCTGATTACTGCTCACTGTGCTGCAAATCACCAGTGTTGTAGGAGTACGTTGAGTCCGAAATTTCACCCTATTCCCTATATAGTGCACTACTTTAGACCAGGGCCCTATAGAACCCTATTCCCTATATAGTGCACTACTTTAGACCAGAGCCCTATAGAACCCTATTCCCTATATAGTGCACTACTTTTGTCCAGGGCCCTACAGAACCCTATTCCCTATATAGTGCACTACTTTAGACCAGAGCCCTATATAACCCTATTCCCTATATAGTGCACTACTTTTGTCCAGGGCCCTATAGAGTACCACAGTATGACTCATAATACCCATAAAACCTAGCAGTCAAATAGGGAAATGGTTCCAATTGTTTTTCACCATTCATTTTCCCATAAGGGTTCTTAGAAACACTTTGATAATTGTGCACATCTCTCTGTCATTATAATATCTCTGACCTGTTTCCTGACTGTCATTATAATATCTCTGACCTGTTTCCTGACTGTCATTATAATATCTCTGACCTGTTTCCTGACTGTCATTATAATATCTCTGACCTGTTTCCTGACTGTCATTATAATATCTCTGACCTGTTTCCTGACTGTCATTATAATATCTCTGACCTGTTTCCTGACTGTCATTATAATGTCTCTGACCTGTTTCCTGACTGTCATTAAATATCTCTGACCTGTTTCCTGACTGTCGTTATAATATCTCTGACCTGTTTCCTGACGTTTTGATAACCGTGCAAATCTGTCTCGGACAAGGTGGCTATTATTTAAGACCCAAACTGATCCTAGATCAGCACTCCTGATACTTAGACGCTTTGGGAACCCAGGCTCAGGGTGGTAGATCACTGGTACTGCTATCCAATGGTCCTCCTTTCTGTCACATGTATTTCAGCCCAACAAACAGCTGAAGTCAATGTTAATTAGTTTTCAGCCCAACAAACAGCGGAAGTCCTGACACCTACTACCATACCCTGTTCAAAGGCACTTAAATCTTTAGTCTTGCCCATTCACACTCGTCTACTCCCCTTCATCTACACTGATTGAAGTGTATTTAACAAGTGACATCAATAAGGGATCATAGCTTTCACCTGGATTCACCTGGTCAGTCTTTGTCATGGAAAGAGCAGGTGTTCTTAATGTTTTGTATACTCAGTGTGTAGGATGCATTGGCTGCATCTATCGTCAGTTTCTCAGCCAATAACAACGCTGCTCCTCTAGGTGCTCGGTGACCTGAGAGCTGACAACCAGAGGCTGAAAGACGAGAACGGAGCGCTGATCAGAGTCATCAGTAAACTCTCCAAATAGATGGAGAGAACGAGCTACAACAGGGATGCCCCCTTGCTTCCTCCCATCATCTCTCACTCCTGTCCATCCACTCCTCCCAGTGCCAAAGAACAAGATGGAGAGAGAGGTGGCGAGGGGGAAACAGATGAAGAGCAGCAGGATAATGTGGTAATCTAAACAGCTTGATTATTACGTCTCTTATTCCTTAGTCCTCCTGACCGGTTGCCGTGGCTTGTTGTGTGTGTGTGTGTGCCTTATGCCCACTTTGAGGACAGCCATGACAACTGTGGTCATGACAACAACTCGCATAGTAGCAACGAGACGTGACAACAGCCAAATGCCCATGACGATGTGCACCAGGGGGAAAAACACCAATATGCACACAGACATATATACTTCACACACACACACACACACACACACACACACACACACACACACACACACACACGACACACCCCTCCATGCACATTGGACCGGTCCAAGGCATCTTGTTCCCTTTACATCGACTCCATCCATAACATGGATCCATACCATAGACCATACCCTGGATCTATACCATAGATCATACCATAGCCCATACCCTGGATCCATACCATAGACCATACCCTGGATCTATACCATAGACCATACCCTGGATCCATACCATAGACCATACCCTGGATCTATACCATAGATCATACCATAGACCATACTCTGGATCCATACCATAGATCATACCCTGGATCTATACCATAGACCATACCCTGGATCTATACCATAGACCATACCCTGGATCTATACCATAGACCATACCCTGAATCTATACCATAGACCATACCCTGAATCTATACCATAGACCATACCCTGGATCCATTCCATAGATCATACCCTGGATCTATACCATAGACCATACCCTGGATCCATACCAAAGATCATACCCTGGATCCATACCATAGACCATACCCTGGATCTATACCATAGACCATACCCTGGATCTATACCATAGACCATACCCTGGATCTATACCATAGACCATACCCTGGATCCATTCCATAGATCATACCCTGGATCTATACCATAGACCATACCCTGGATCCATACCAAAGATCATACCCTGGATCCATACCATAGACCATACCCTGGATCCATACCCTGGATCTATTCCATAGACCATACCCTGGATCCATACCATAGACCATACCCTGGATCTATACTATAGACCATACCCTGGATCTATACCATAGACCATACCCTGGATCTATACTATAGACCATACCCTGGATCCATTCCATAGACTGTACCCTGGATCTATACCATAGACCATACCCTGGATCCATACCATAGACCATACCCTGGATCCATTCCATAGACCGTACCCTGGATCTATACCATAGACCATACCCTGGATCCATTCCATAGACCTTACCCTGGATCTATTCCATAGACCATACCCTGGATCTATACCCTGGATCTATACCATAGACCATACCCTGGATCTATACCATAGACCATACCCTGGATCCATTCCATAGATCATACCCTGGATCTATACCATAGACCATACCCTGGATCCATTCCATAGACCATACCCTGGATCTATACCGTAGACCATACCCTGGATCCATACCCTGGATCTATACCATAGACCATACCCTGGATCTATACCCTGGATCTATACCATAGACCATACCCTGGATCCATTCCATAGACCATACCCTGGATCTATACCATAGACCATACCCTGGATCCATACCCTGGATCTATACCATAGACCATACCCTGGCTCTATACCATAGACCATACCCTGGATCCATTCCATAGACCATACCCTGGATCTATACCATAGACCATACCCTGGATCCATTCCATAGACCATACCCTGGATCTATACCATAGACCATACCCTGGATCCATTCCATAGACCATACCCTGGATCTATACCGTAGACCATACCCTGGATCCATACCCTGGATCTATACCATAGACCATACCCTGGATCTATACCCTGGATCTATACCATAGACCATACCCTGGCTCTATACCATAGACCATACCCTGGATCCATTCCATAGACCATACCCTGGATCCATACCATAGACCATACCCTGGATCCATTCCATAGACCATACCCTGGATCCATACCATAGACCATACCCTGGATCCATTCCATAGACCATACCCTGGATCTATACCATAGACCATACCCTTGATATATACCATAGACCATACCCTGGATCCATTCCATAGACCATACCCTGGATCCATTCCATAGACCATACCCTGGATCCATACCATAGACCATACCCTGGATCTATACCCTGGATCCATTCCATAGACCATACCCTGGATCTAAACCATAGACCATACCCTGGATCTATTCCATAGACCATACCCTGGATATATACCCTGGATCCATTCGGTAGTCCGTACCCTGGATCCATTCCATAGACCATACCCTGGATCTATACCCTGGATCTATTCCATAGACCATACCCTGGATCCATTCCATAGACCATACCCTGGATCTATACCCTGGATCCATTCCATAGACCATACCCTGGATCCATTCTATAGACCATACCCTGGATCTATTCCATAGACCATACCCTGGATCTATACCATAGACCATACCCTGGATCCATACCATAGACCATACCCTGGATCCATACCATAGACCATACCCTGGATCCATACCATAGACCATACCCTGGATCTATACCATAGACCATACCCTGGATACATACCATAGACCATACCCTGGATCTATACCATAGACCATACCCTGGATCCATTCCATAGACCATACCCTGGATCCATACCATAGACCATACCCTGGATCCATACCATAGACCATACCCTGGATACATACCATAGACCATACCCTGGATCTATTCCAAAGACCATACCCTGGATCCATACCATAGACCATACCCTGGATCTATACTATAGACCATACCCTGGATCCATTCCATAGACCATACCCTGGATCCATACCATAGACCATACCTTGGATCCATTCCATAGACCATACCATGGATCCATTCCATAGACCATACCCTGGATCCATTCCATAGACCATACCCTGGATCCATACCATAGACCATACCCTGGATCTATACCCTGGATCTATTCCATAGACCATACCCTGGATCTATTCCATAGACCATACCCTGGATCCATACCATAGACCATACCCTGGATCTATACCCTGGATCTATTCCATAGACCATACCCTGGATCTATGCCATAGACCATACCCTGGATCCATTCCATAGACCATACCCTGGATCCATTCCATAGACCATACCCTGGATCTATACCATAGACCATACCCTTGATCTATACCCTGGATCCATTCCATAGACCATACCCTGAATCCATTCCATAGACCATACCCTGGATCCATACCATAGACCATACCCTGGATCCATTCCATAGACCATACCCTGGATCTATTCCATAAACCATACCCTGGATCTATTCCATAGACCATACCCTGGATCTATACCATAGACCATACCCTGGATCCATTCCATAGACCATACCCTGGATCTATTCCATAAACCATACCCTGGATCTATACCCTGGATCCATTCCATAGACCATACCCTGGATCTATTCCATAAACCATACCCTTGATCTATACCCTGGATCCATTCCATAGACCATACCCTGGATCTATTCCATAAACCATACCCTGGATCTATTCCATAGACCATACCCTGGATCCATTCCATAGACCATACCTCTTAATCTGGTAGTGTCTTTCATCAATGTGTTTTGAACCCACCCTTCCTCCTCCTCACACACTACTAAAGTCCACATCCCAAATAGCACCCTATCCAATATGTAGTGGATTACTTTAGGACTCTAGTCAAAAGTAGTGCACTAAATAGGGAATAGGGTGCCTTTTGAGGACGTTTCCAGACCACAGACACACTCCATGCTCCTTTAAATGACCACAGACACACTCCATGCTCCTTTAAATGACCACAGACACACTCCATGCTCTTTTAAATGACCACAGACACACTCCATGCTCCTTTAAATGACCACAGACACACTCCATGCTCCTTTAAATGACCACAGACACACTCCATGCTCCTTTAAATGACCACAGACACACTCCATGCTCCTTTAAATGACCACAGACAGAGCAGTCTGTTGACCACTGCACTTTACTTACAATCAGGCAGGCAAAGCTAAGCGATCACAGATCAGTGCAGCACCAGGCAAAGCTAAGCGATCACAGATCAGTGCAGAACCAGGCAAAGCTAAGCGATCACAGATCAGTGCAGAACCAGGCAAAGCTAAGCGATCACAGATCAGTGAGGCTTCGCCACCATCCTGAGTCATGCTATACAAAACAGCTCATCTCCTACACAAATCTGCATCCCAATAATCTCTCCTATTCTCCTGACGTGTGCACTCCGTCACAAATGTAAAAGTATTGGAAATGTGCAGGCCTGGGCTTCAAGATGGTTTCACCATGTTCTTTGTACCAGGATGCATAGGACACCCTCCTCAGGTTTCTATTGGCTAGGAAGGAGGGGGGTGAGAGCTAGTTTACCACCTCAGACCTGATGATAGAGACTTGCTGTTCTGGAAAAGCCTATATACTATGCATTGTTTTTCATTATTATTATCATGATAAAATATTATTTTCATATTTTTTACATTTATCTGATGTCAATCTCTCCCGCTTTGAAAGGGAGGAAAATTGTTTGTTATCTATATTATATTACACATGTATAAATAAATAATATTAGTCATGAATGAATAATAACAACCTTCAGAAGTGAATTCCATGTGTGTGTCCCCCATGTTGGTCTAATATATTAAATGATGACGAAACCTAATAAACGATGTGTGTGTGTCTGCATCCAGTGTTTGATTTCATTCTCTGTCTGTCTCCAGGGGTTGACTGTGTGTCTGTCTCCAGGGGTTGACTGTGTGTCTGTCTCCAGGGGTTGACTGTTAATCTGTCTCCAGGGGTTGACTGTCTCCAGGGGTTGACTGTCTCCAGGGGTTGACTGTTAATCTGTCTCCAGGGGTTGACTGTCTCCAGGGGTTGACTGTGTACCTGTATCCAGGGGTTGACTGTATGTCTGTCTCCAGGGGTTGACTGTGTACCTGTATCCAGGGGTTGACTGTGTGTCTGTCTCCAGGGGTTGACTGTTAATCTGTCTCCAGGGGTTGACTGTTAATCTGTCTCCAGGGGTTGACTGAGTGTCTGTATCCAGGGGTTGACTGTGTGTCTGTCTCCAGGGGTTGACTGTTAATCTGTCTCCAGGGGTTGACTGTGTGACTGTCTCCAGGGGTTGACTGTGTGTCTGTCTCCATGGGTTGACTGTTAATCTGTCTCCAGGGGTTGACTGTGTGACTGTCTCCAGGGGTTGACTGTTAATCTGTATCCAGGGGTTGACTGTCTCCAGGGGTTGACTGTTAATCTGTATCCAGGGGTTGACTATCTCCAGGGGTTGACTGTGTGTCTGTCTCCAGGGGTTGACTGTTAATCTGTATCCAGGGGTTGACTGTATCCAGGGGTTGACTGTGTGTCTGTCTCCGGGGGTTGACTGTGTGTCTGTCTCCTTGGGTTGACTGTGTGACTGTATCCAGGGGTTGACTGTGTGTCTGTATCCAGGGGTTGACCGCAAGACTGTCTCCAGGGATTGACTGTGTGTCTGTATCCAGGGGTTGACTGTATCTAGGGGTTGACTGTGTGTCTGTATCTAGGGGTTGACTGTGTGTCTGTATCTAGGGGTTGACTGTGTGTCTGTATCCAGGGGTTGACTGTATCCAGGGGTTGACTGTGTGTCTGTATCCAGGGGTTGACTGTGTGTCTGTATCTAGGGGTTGGCTGTGTGTCTGTATCCAGGGGTTGACTGTATCCAGGGGTTGACTGTATCTAGGGTTTGACTGTGTGACTGTATCTAGGGGTTGACTGTGTGTCTGTATCCAGGGGTTGACTGTGTCTAGGGGTTGACTGTATCCAGGGGTTGACTGTATCTAGGGTTTGACTGTGTGACTGTATCTAGGGGTTGACTGTGTGTCTGTATCCAGGGGTTGACTGTGTCTAGGGGTTGACTGTATCCAGGGGTTGACTGTATCTAGGGTTTGACTGTGTGACTGTATGTAGGGGTTGACTGTGTGTCTGAATCCAGGGGTTGACTGTATCTAGGGGTTGACTGTATCTAGGGGTTGACTGTAAGACTGTATCTAGGGGTTGACTGTGTGACTGTCTCCAGGGGTAGACTGTGTGTCTGTATCCAGGGGTTGACTGTATCTAGGGTTGACTGTGTGTCTGTATCCAGGGGTTGACTGTATCAAGGGGTTGACTGTATCTAGGGGTTGACTGTGTGACTGTCTCCAGGGGTAGACTGTGTGTCTGTATCCAGGGGTTGACTGTATCTAGGGTTGACTGTGTGTCTGTATCCAGGGGTTGACTGTGTGTCTGTCTCCAGGGGTTGACTGTATCTAGGGGTTGACTGTGTGACTGTATCTAGGGGTTGACTGTAAGACTGTATCCAGGGGTTAACTGTGTGACTGTATCCAGGGGTTGACTGTGTCTGTCTCCAGGGGTTGACTGTATCTAGGGGTTGACTGTGTGTCTGTATCCAGGGGTTGACTGTGTGACTGTATCCAGGGGATGACTGTGTGTCTGCATCCAGGGGTTGACTGTGTCTAGGGGTTGACTGTGTGTCTGTATCCAGGGGTTGACTGTGTGACTGTATCCAGGGGTTGACTGTAAGACTGTATCCAGGGGTTGACTGTGTGTCTGTATCCAGGGGTTGACTGTGTCTAGGGGTTGACTGTGTGACTGTATCCAGGGGTTGACTGTGTGACTGTATCTAGGGGTTGACTGTGTGACTGTATCCAGGGGTTGACTGTATCCAGGGGTTGACTGTGTCTAGGGGTTGACTGTGTGTCTGTATCCAGGGGTTGACTGTAGGACTGTATCCAGGGGTTGACTGTGTGACTGTATCCAGGGGTTGACTGTGTGACTGTATCTAGGGGTTGACTGTGTGTCTGTATCCAGGGGTTGACTGTGTGTCTGTATCCAGGGGTTGACTGTATCCAGGGTTTGACTGTGTGACTGTATCCAGGGGTTGACTGTGTGTCTGTATCCAGGGGTTGACTGTATCTAGGGGTTGACTGTATCTAGGGGTTGACTGTATCTAGGGGTTGACTGTGTGTCTGTCTCCAGGGGTTGACTGTGTGTCTGTATCCAGGGGTTGACTGTATCCAGGGGTTGACTGTCTGTCTGTATCCAGGGGTTGACTGTATCTAGGGGTTGACTGTGTGACTGTCTCCAGGGGTTGCCTGTATGTCTGTATGTATGTCATTTGTAATATTTGTATTGGTTGAGGAAAATGTCTTCCATTTTGAGTAGTTTTGTTCAAGCTCCTTCAGAGGTAGCCTTAGAGTTGTGTACTAAGGAGCAATTCATTGAAATTGCTGAACATTATCAGATTGAGATTGTTGATAAAACAATTAAAGAGACTGTTAACTAGATTAAAGCAGGGTCTTAGAGAAATGGGTGTTTTTTGGGGTCAGTCTGCTAGTAGTGAGGGTGCAGGTTTTCAGTCTAGCCCTTCATTAACTTTTGAGCCGCAAAGGGAGCTGTTGCAAATGCAGTTAGAGAGAGAGCGATTGAGAAATGTTAATAGACCAGAAGGACTACCACAGTTTGATGGTTCACAGAATCTTTGTTTGTTGCCTAAATTTGATGAGTCAGATCCAGACACATACTTTGGTTTATTTGGGCGTATTGTGGAAGCTAGAGCTCGGTCAGATTTGGACATGACTGTTGTTGCAATGTGTACTTACAGGTAAAGCACGTGAGGCTTTTACAGCACTGAGTGTAGCTGACAGTAACATTTTTGCTAAGGTTAAATCAGCAGTTCTGAAGGTCTACAAGCTTGTGCCAGTGGCATATCGTCAACGTTTTCGTTACAGGAGAAAGTTAGATTCACAAAACTGTTCTAAGTTTGTTCGTGATTTTGACTTCTGCATTTAATCGTTGGTGTACAGCTTCTGAAGTTAGTACTTTTGAGGGTCTGTCTAATTTGATTGTGTTAGAACAGTTAAGAAATTCTGTGTCTGACCAGGTTGCTACATACATGAATGAACGTGAAGTTAATAAGTCTCCAAGTGATGCAGCAGTCCTTGCAGATGAGGCATACACACATACAGTAAAAACCATTTTGAGACAAACAGTGACATGTACCATAAAAATAACTTTACTCCTAGAAATAGTAGGTCACCTTTTTTTGGGGCTTCTTTCCAAAGGCCTCAGCAGAAGTTTGGGTCTGGAGGACTTAAAGCACCGGTTAATGCAAATACCTGTCGCTGCTGTTTAGTTGAAGGACATTGGAAGAAAGATTGTCCTCTGCTTAAATCAAAAAAAGTCAGGTCAAGTTAAACCTGCTGTGATGGCAAGTCCTGTTACAGCCTCTGACCACCAGGGTGAGCTTTTTCAGCCACTCGTTGAGTTTGATTCTCAGTCTTCCCACTGTGATTTTTTTTCAGCCTTTATTTCAGATGGTGTAGTGTCCCTGGTAGATGGCAACAAAAATGTTTAAATCAAGATCTTAAGAGACACTGGAGCTTTAGATTATTTTATTCTGGAATCTGTTTTGCCGTTCTCTAAAGAGTCTGATACTGGCAGTTGTGTAATGGTATGTGGTATTGGTTTAGTTCCATTCTCTTGTCCTTTACATGAAGTTACCCTAAAATGTGGTCTGGTAGAGGGTGATGTAGATGTTGGGGTTAGACCCCATTTGCCAGTAGAGGGAGTCCACATGATTTTGGGGAATGACTTGGCAGGTAGTAAGGTGTGGGCAGATGGCAAACTAAACATCTGTAAGAAGCAACCTTCAGTGTCACCTGCAAGGGAATCGCCGGATCAAAACTATGTCTCCTGAGGTATTTCCAGTTTGTGCGGTTACCCGCGCGGCCTCTCGTAAGGAGATTGAGAGTAAGCCAGAAAGTCTTGAGTTGCCAGTCAAACTCCAGACAGAACAGTTGACTAGTTCTAGAGATTCATTGATGGCTGAGCAAAAGGCCGATACTACCTTGGCTGATCTGTTTTTGATAAAGTTGTTCCTGATTCAGTGGTGACGAATAGTGCTCAGTGTTATTTTCTTCTTGATGGGCTGTTGGTCAGGAAATGGGTTCCACACTATGATCAGGGTCCAGTCTTTCAAATAGTTGTACCTACTACTTTGCCAAATAAAGTGTTGCAAACTTCACATGGTGATGTGGCAGGTCGTGTGTGTGTGTGTGTAAGTAAAGAGATGTGGCAGGTCATATGGGTGTTCGTAAAACTTATGATTGCATACTTCGTTATTTTTTCTGGCCACGTTTAAAGCGGGATGTAGCTCAGTTTATTAAAACTTGTGATACGTGTCAGCGCACAAGCAAGCCAAACCAGGTTGTAAAGCCAGCACCTTTGTATCCAATACCAGCCGTAGGGCAACCTTTTGAGCATCTTATTATCGATTGTGTTGGGCCTTTACCAAGGTCCAAGTCAGGTCATAGCTACTTATTAACTGTTATGTGTCAAGCAACCAGATATCCGGCAGCTTTTTCCTTGCGTACCATAACTTCAAAATCAGTAGTTAAAGCGTTAACTCAATTTATTTCAACATTTGGGATTCCAAAAATCATCCAGTCAGATCAGGGGTCTAACTTCACCTCCCATTTATTTTCTCAGGTTCTCAAACAGCTTAAAGTTAAACACAACAAGTCTACTGCGTTCCATGCCCAGAGCCAGGGAGCTTTGGAACGTTTTCATCAAACTTTAAAATCCTTGCTTCGTGCATACTGTACAGAACTGTCTGCAGATTGGGAGGAGGGGTTACCTTGGCTGTTACTAGCTGCCCGTGAAGTAGTAGTAGTGCAGGAAAGCACAGGGTTTAGCCCAAATGACTTAGTGTTTGGTCATAAGGTGCGTGGGCCTTTAGCAGTGTTGCAGGATGGTTGTTTGCCTGAGGAACCACCTCAGAACCTTATTGACGATGTAAATGGTTTTAGGTTGAAGTTGTATAGGGCTGGTGAACTGGCGAAAGAAACTAAAATGTTCTCAACGGAAAATGAAAGTGAGATATGACGGCCAGGCTGAGCTGCGTGAGTTTAGTCCCGGTGATCGTGTACTTGCTCCTCTGCCTCTTGTCAGTTCACCTTTTCAGGCAAAATACTGTGGTCCTTTCACTGTGTTGCGTAAAGTGTCAGATTTTAACTCTTATTGAAACCTCTAGTCATAGGAAGTCCTCTAAATTATGCCATGTTAAAATGTTATCACTCCCGGGATCTAAGCAAAGCAGAAGGCACTCCAGCAATGAGGTCAGCGTTGACTGCTGCTCCAGTCACTACATCTTGCGGCTTTAATTTGGTGGAGGGGATGAGAAGAGGGGGACGTTAGGGTTTCGGATTAGGTCTTACAGGGTCGGTTGAAAAACTCCCAGACTTTGCAAAACCTTGGGGTTTTGGTAGATCATATAGACTCTGAGAAACGTGATGAATTGGTAACTCTTATTAGAAACTACCCAGTTTTGTGTTCTGAAACTCCATTGCAAACCCACTTAATTGAGCATGATATAGACATCGGGGATGCTAAGCCTATCAAACAGAGAATTTTTTTTTTTTAACTCTGTTTATTAAGTTTTTAACATACACACACACAGACAAGACAAAGCAATATAAATAATATACAATATAAATAATATACAATATAAATAATATACAATATAAATAATATACAATATAAATAATATACAATATAAATAATATACTCAACTAGAAAAAAAATACAAATAAAAATACAAATAAAAATACAAATAAAAATACAAATAAAAAAATAGCTTTAAAGATACAATACTTTAGACAAGTTAAACACACCAGGCAGAAGGCTACAGAGGTTAAAGGGCAATCTATAGTACAGGGACAGAGCAAACACCTCACCATTGTTCCTGTAAACAGTCAAGGGATAAGGGTGGAGAAATGCAACCACTCACAGACAGTCATGGCCACAGACCGACCATCCACTGGACAAAAAAAAAGTTTACAATGCTTTAAAATAAAATGATTATTCATGTAGGCGTGAACAAAATGTAAAAATAACTGGGAAAAACAAGCTCACACTTCAGTCTCTGCCTGGGCAAGATGAACAAGGCATCTGCGGATCACAATCAATAAGCACATGGACCTTAATGCCCCCCCCCCAGCAAAAACACAGAGAGAAGCTCCTCCAACCCTTAAGTCACAGACTTATTTTAGTATTAATTGGAATGCCATCAGAGGATGGACTGTTTAAAGTAAGACCGGAATGGAGCCCAAGCCTCATCAAACCGTTTGGGGTTCCCACGTGAATTTAATTTAATTTTTTCTAGTTTCAGAGAGCACAACACATCCCTCACCCAATATTTATAAGATGGGGGAGCTGCCATCTTCCAGTTCTGTAGTATTAGCCGTCTAGCTAAAAGAGTTGTATAAGCAACAGTGTCCGACTGGATTCTTGATAGGGGGGGTACCCATGGGCAATACAAAAAGGGCTGTAAGGGGAGACGGATCTATAACAGTGTCATACATATCAGAGAAACATTTAAATATTAATTCCCAGAAACCTGACAGTTTATGACAGCCCCAAAACATATGCAACAGTGTGGTTGGTTCCACTTTACATCTGACACAGGTAGGATCAAAATCAGAGAATATTCTTCCAAGTTTGGCCCCCGACCAGTGGATACGGTGAACCACCTTGAATTGAATGAGGCTGTGTCTAGTGCTAAAAGAGGACGAGTGCACCCTGTGCAGCACAGATTCCCAGGCGTCTTCCCCAAGTTCCTCCCCCAAATCCTTTTCCCATCGAGTCTTTAAAGGCACCAAAGAAGGGTTCTGTAAGTCATGAATGATTGCATATACATCTGAAATTGCGCCTCTAGGAAGCTTGTTCAGCTCCAAGATGCTCTCTATAGCTGTATTCGCAGGCCTATTGGGAAATCCAGGTGTTAGCCCTGACAAAGTTTCTAGTCTGGAGATAGCGGAAAAAGTGGGATTGGGGGAGATTGAACTTTTCCTGCAGCTGAGAAAAAGAGGCAAATGTATCATCAAAGAATAATTGGGCTAGCGAGGAGAGGCCTAGTGAGTGCCAAATGCCAAAAGCCCCATCATTCAAAGATGGAGGAAATTAAATGTTCTGATTGATTGGGCCTGATAGAGAAAAGCCTCGGAGGCTAAAGGCTAAACGGAACTGATTCCACATTTTAAGAGACTGCTTTACAATTGGGTTGGCACACCTTTTGCCTAGGGACACTGGGAGAGACGAGCACAGCACAGAGGAAAGTGCTGCAGGTTTACACGATTCAGACTCCATCTGGACCCAGAGTGGTCTAGGGCCAGTAGGATCAGTCTGCAGCCAGTACAGAACAGCTCTGAAATGTGCAGCCCAGTAGTATGTCTGAAAATTTGGTAGTGCTAAACCCCCCAATGACCTAGGCTTCTGTAAATGTTTTCTACCAATCCGTGGTACCTTGCCATCCCAAATAAAATGCATGAATTTTGATCCAGTGAAATAAAAAAAGATTTTGGAATAAACATGGGTAAACATTGAAATAAATATAAAAATTTGGGCAACACATTCATTTTAATGACATTAATCCTTCCGATAAGAGAAAGGGGTAGCGAATTCCAAAAAGTAAAAGATTGTTTCAATCTGTCTGCTAGAGCAACAAAGTTTTCCTGAAACAAATTTGAATATTTCCTTGTCACTTTTACTCCCAAGTAAGTGAATTGATCCCGGACAATCCTAAACTGAGAACTTGTAAAAGAGCACTTTAAAGCAGCCTTGTTTACCGGAAAAAGCTCACTCTTGCCTAGATTCAGCTTGTACCCTGAGATTGATCCAAACTTTTTAAGAACAGATAGGGCACGTGGCAATGAGGTATCGGGGTTGGAGATAAACAAAAGGAGGTCGTCAGCATATAGCGAGACTTTCTGCACCCAGCCCGCCCTGATTATGCCTTGAATGGCATCATTAGAGCGTAGTGCAATGGCGAGAGGCTCGATTGCCAAAGCAAACAACAAGGGGGAGAGTGGGCAGCCCTGTCTGGATCCGCGGTGCAAGGGAAAATAGTCAGAGGACAAGTTATTAGTCCGTACCGAAGCCATGGGGGAAAAATAAAGAATCTTTATCCACGCAATGAATTTGGGGCCAAATCTATAAAGGGCAGCTGTTAGGTAATCCCACTCAACGCGGTCAAACGCTTTTTCGGCATCAAGTGAGACCACCACCTCCGGGTCCTCCGACGCTGGGGAGTACAGTATATTCATAAAGCGCCTAATATTGAAAAATAAATGCCTATTTCTCACAAAGCCAGTCTGGTCAGAGTGTATTACTTGGTGCAGCAAGCCTTCCATACGGATGGTGAAAAGCTTAGCTAGGATTTTGTAATCACAGTTTAAAAGCGAGATTGGGCGATAGGATCCACATTCCAGGGGGTCTTTTGTTTTCTTTAGTAGTAATGAAATTGAAGCCTGATAAAGACTAGGCAGTAGCTTTGAAGTATTGAGGCACTCTGCAAATAGTCGAGACAAGAATGGGCAAAGCAGACCAGAAAACTTCCTGTAAAATTCGGTTGGAAAACCGTCCGGACCCGGTGATTTACCACTTTTCATTGCCGACACTGCTGTTGCAATCTCCTCAAGCGTAAATTCTTCTTCTAGACTGTCATGGGAGTCTGTATCAATTGAAGGCATATTCAAGCCATTAAAGAAGGAGTCAATCAGCAAGGGGTCTTGAGGGGATTCAGAGGTGTATAGCGCAGAGTAAATTTTTTTAAATTGATCATTGATCTCTTTATGTATAACTGTGGTGGCACCAGATGGGGTCCTTATTTGTGGGATTAAACGTGAGGCCTCAGATTTACGGATCTGATGCGCAAGGACTTTACTGGCCTTGTCGCCTTGTTCATAGACTTTGTATCGAGCTCGCAAGAGTAACTGTTCAGCTTGCCTGGTAGAAAGCTCATCAAATTCAGATTGGAGTAATTGGCGCTCTTTATGCAGATCAGACGTTTTTGGTGAAATTTGAATTGTTTTGAATATGTTGGGTTGAGGGTGTGACCCTCATTTTAAGGAGGGGGGGTGTCACGGCTCCTCCTCTGCATTGCAGGGGCGGTTCCTCCTGCAGGTAGAGGGTGGTTAGTGATTGGAGTCACCTGGGATCAGAGTATTTAAACTGTCACTAATCACCTCTCTCTCTCTCCGCTCCTCCAGGTATAAACCTGTTTTGTTTGTTCTTTTGTAGTTTTGCATAGTTTTCACTCAGCCATTCACACACACAGATTCACAAATCCATGCACTTTACATACACCTTACATTATGTTACTTCCACACCTCATTCCTATTTCTTAGTTTAAAGTTAATAGTTTTGTTTACAATAAAGAAATTTTTTTTATTGGCCTATACCATTTTTTAATTGGCCTATGTTCTGTCCATCCGTCACACGACGGTTCCGTCCGTCCGTCACACGACGGTTCCGTCCGTCCGTCCGTCACACGACGGTTCCGTCCGCCCGTCCGTCACACGACGGTTCCGTCCGTCACACGACGGTTCCGTCCGTCACACGACGGTTCCGCCCGTCACACGACGGTTCCGTCCGTCGTGTCCGTCCGTGACACGACGGTTCCGTCCATCCGTGACACGATGGTTCCATCCGTGACACGATGGTTCCGTCCATCCGTGGGCACCTGTCCTTCAGTATTAAGCCCAGTCCCAGACAGAGATAGACAGAGATAATGAGATAATGTTATTTCCAACTATGTGTGCTGTGCTGTGAGCAGCGAGAGTAGAGAGAGAGAGAAGCAGACAGTCACATCTGACCTCTGTCCTCCTTTAGGAATATTGTTGCTGACAACAAGCTCAGCTCCTCATAAAGTAGGCCTGGCTGACTCAGCTCCTCATGAAGTAGACCTGGCTGACTCAGCTCCTCATAAAGTAGGCCTGGCTGACTCAGCTCCTCATGAAGTAGACCTGGCTGACTCAGCTCCTCATAAAGTAGACCTGGCTGACTCAGCTCCTCATAAAGTAGACCTGGCTGACTCAGCTCCACATAAGGTAGGCCTGACTGGCCTAGCCTCCACTCTTTCTAAATATCCCTCCAGTCTGACAAAGACGGAGTGAGAGAGAGGAAAGGAGCAAGGGGGGAAGAGAGAGAAGCGGATGGATTGCAGCCTTTTATGGGCAAAGCCCTGCTTTTCCCAGGGTTTGTGGAGTTCACCCACGGCAAGCAGCCAGCCAGCCAACAGAGGACAAACAGCCCCCTGGCGACATCTAGTGGTAGACCTGCAACAGTGTTGGATTTCAGATGAACTGTATTTGGTTGGTTTCAAATCCATCTCTTCAAACACAAACCTAAATCCAATCCGCGGTCAGGGGATCTTGTCCCGGTACCTAGTGAGCAAAACCTGGTTGAAAAGCCGTCAAGATCATCTATTTTTATGGCATTTTATTCTGGTCGCAAACTGGTTTGAAAGTTGTCTTTTTACTGGCCAGAATATTACGTATTTTTCTGACAGCCACACGACCAGTTGGTCATAACCTCTATCTGACCAGTTGGTCATAACCTCTATCTGACCAGTTGGTCATAACCTCTATCTGACCAGTTGGTCATAACCTCTATCTAACTGGTCATAACCTCTATCTGACCAGTTGGTCATAACCTCTATCTGACCAGTTGGTCATAACCTCTATCTGACCAGTTGGTCATAACCTCTATCTGACCAGTTGGTCATAATTGTGACCACTGTATTATGTAGCCTACTGGTCATAGTTAAGACCTCGCCCTGACCTGGTAACCTGACTACCCAAAAGGGTTCTTCAGCTGTCCCCATAGAAGAACCCTTTTTGGTTCAAGGGAGAACCCTTTTTGATTCCACATAGAACCCTTTTGGTTTCCAGGTAGGACCCTCTGCGGAAAGGGTCCTGTAGAACCCAAAAGGGTTCTTCAAAGGGTTCTCCTATGGGGACAGCCGAAGACGCCCTTTTATGTTCTACACTGAACAAAAATACCTGTTAGTGAGCATTTTGTCCTTTGTCAAGATAATCCATCCGCCTGACAAGTGTGGCATATCAATAAGATGATTAAACAGAAGTATCATTACATAGGTGCACCTTGTGGGGCAATAAAAGGCCACTCTAAAATGTGCAGTTTTGTCACACAACACAGAGGTATCAAGTTTCAAGGCAGTGGGCAATTGGCATGCTGACTGCAGGAATGTGCTCCAGAGCTGTTGCCAGAGAATGTTTAATGTTAATTTCTCTACCATAAGCCACCTCTAACATCGTTTTAGAGAATTTGGCAGTATGTCCAACCGGTCTCACAACCGTAGACCACGTGTAACCACGCCAGCCCAGGCCTTCCCCATCCGGCTTCTTCACCTCCGGGATTGTCTGAGGGTGGCGGGTGGACTGAGGAGTATTTCTGTCTGTAATAAAGACATTTGGTGGGGAAAACTCATTCTGATTCTCTGGGCCTGGCTCTGGGGTGGGTGGGGCCTGGCTCCCCAGTGGGTTGGCCTATGCCCTCCCAGGCCCACCCATGGCTGTGCCCCTGTCCAGTCATGTGAAATCCATAGATTAGGGTCTAATGAATGTATTTCAATTGACTGATTTCATTATATAAACTGTAACTCAGTAAAATATTTGAAATTGTTGCCAAATTGTTGCCAACTTCACAGTTGTGTTCTGTTGGTGTCTATCTTCAGAGCTCGTGCTGTTAGGTGACCTAAACTGGGACATGCTTAACACCCCGGTCAAACGACCACCCCTCATCACTGTCAAACGCTCCCTAAAACACTTCAGCGAGCAGGCCTTTCTAATCGACCTGGCCCGGGTATCCTGGAAGGATATTGACCTCATTCCATCAGTAGAAGATGCCTGGTTATTCTTTAAAAGTGCCTTCCTCATCATCTTAAATAAGCATCCCCCATTCAAAAAATGTAGAACCAGGAACAGATATAGCCCTTGGTTCTCTCCAGACCTGACTGCCCTCGACCAGCACAAAAACATCCTGTGGCGTTCTGCATTAGCATCGCATAGCCCCCGCGATAGGCAACTTTTCAGGGAAGTTAGGAACAAATACACACAGGCAGTTAGGAAAGCAAAGGCCAGCTTTTTCAAACAGAAATTTGCATCCTGTAGCTCTAACTCCAAAAAGGTTCTGGGACACTGTAAAGTCCATGGAGAATAAGAGCACCTCCTCCCAGCTGCCAACTGCACTGAGGCTAGGTAACACTGTCACCACTGATAAATACACTATAATTGAGAATTTCAATAAGCATTTTTCTACAGCTGGCCATGCTTTCCACCTGGCTACCCCTACCCCGGTCAACAGCACTGCACCCCCCACAGAAACTCGCCCAAACCTTCCCCATTTCGCCTTCACCCAAATCCAGATAGCTGATGTTGTGAAAGAGCTGCAAAACCTGGACCCCTACAAATCAGCCGGTCTAGACAATCTGGACCCCTATATTCAGCCGGACTAGACAATCTGGACCCTTACAAATCAGCCGGGCTAGACAATCTGGACCCCTATAAATCAGCCGGACTAGACAATCTGGACCCCTACAAATCAGCCGGGCTAGACAATCTGGACCCCTATAAATCAGCCGGGCTAGACAATCTGGACCCCTACAAATCAGCCGGGTTAGACAATCTGGACCCCTATAAATCAGCCGGGCTAGACAATCTGGACCACTACAAATCAGCCGGGCTAGACAATCTGGAGAGAGGATGAGATCTAGTATCAGAGGGAAAGAGAGAGGCTGAGATCTAGTATCAGAGGGACAGAGAGAGGCTGAGATCTAGTATCAGAGGGAAAGAGAGAGGTTGAGATCTAGTATCAGAGGGA
This sequence comes from Oncorhynchus mykiss, assembly GCF_057628025.1. Taxonomy (NCBI): domain Eukaryota; kingdom Metazoa; phylum Chordata; class Actinopteri; order Salmoniformes; family Salmonidae; genus Oncorhynchus; species Oncorhynchus mykiss. The sequence continues at coordinate 101,724,432 of NC_143023.1, read as the reverse complement.
AAGAGAGGCTGTGCTCCATTATCAGAGGGAAAGAGAGAGGCTGTGCTCCATTATCAGAGGGAAAGAGAGAGGATGAGATCTAGTATCAGAGGGAAGAGAGAGGCTGAGATCTAGTATCAGAGGGAAAGAGAGAGGCTGAAATCTAGTATCAGAGGGAAAGAGAGGCTGAGATCTAGTATCAGAGGGAAAGAGAGAGGCTGAGCTCCAGTATCAGAGGGAAATAGAGAGGGTGAGATCTAGTTTTTTTTTATCAACGAGAGATTAACAACCGCTGTAGAGGAGATATTCGAGGTCGTTGAAAAAACGATAGCAGAGAACCAGGAAGAGGTTGACCTGATTAAGTATAACACGGTTGATTTGCGATGGTGACACAAACATTATATTAAGCAGGACGTTCATACGGGCCTTAAAATCCAATTATCATCCAAAAGTAATGTGAAATGCACTACCCTGTTCTTTTGTGGTTGAGTCTGTGGTTGAAATTCACTGCTTGACTGGGGGACCTGTGAATTTCAACCACAGATTTAACCACAAAGACAAGGGAGGTTTTCCACTGCCTCGCAAAGGAAGGGCACCTAATTGGGAGACGGGTAATACATTTTTTTTTTACATTGAATATCCCTTTAATCTGTCCTCCCTATGTGAAAAGGGACTTTGATGAGGACCCAACTCAGCCCTCACATCTCTAACAAGCGCAGAAGGAAGGAAGTGGAGAGAGAGAGACTTGTGGGGGAATAATCAGAATTAGTTGGGTAACATTGATAGGATGTTTTATTTTCATTATATGCTTGTGAGTTACTTCTCATCAGAATGTATTTTGTTGTACTATAGTGGTGGCTGGTTGCAGTTATCTGTTCTCTGTCATGGGGTCAGTTACTTGGGCTACAGAGAGGGGAGAGGTCAAGCTTGTCTTCATATATAAACATATCTTTTAAACCAATTATCTCTTGGCTCCACAATGTCTGTGTGCCAGTCACTGTGTCTCTGTGATCTTGTCCAGGAGGGGTGTATTTGATATATGCCTGTTGAGATAGGACCATAAAACAAAACCTGAGAGCGAGATAAGAACATAGTTTAGGAGACAAAGCTGAACGATAATTTATAGCCAATGCTGTGTGGCTATGTGTGTCTTTGCTATAAAGGATCTCAGTTGCAATGTGTGAGGTCTCTCAGAGAATTAATTTATTGACACTGAATTGATCTGAGAGTCACAGGGTTGTGATGGAGCTCATATAATTAAAGATGGACTTTATGATAACTCTGACTTGTGTGTGGTTTGCTCTCATGATTTGGGAAATACAGGAAATTTCCACTACAGACTCGACCCAGTACTACACCTGAACAGATCCAAACCGAGCCTGACGGAGAAGACTACAGAGAATCACAACCAAATTAGTGTCTCCCAGCCCCTCTCTGCAGCACATCCAGACTGTTCTGCAGCTCACAGTGAAAACAGTGGAAGTGTCAGTGGTATGAAGACTGGAAGGACCTCTGTCAGGTTTTAAGCCAGTCAAATCAACGAGAACAAATAAGGCAAAAGGACAAATCTCCCAAAATCAATACCAAGGGTAGAAAATTAACACCGCTGTCCATTCTGAAATGACCCAGTAAAAGTCATGCTAGTCACAGTTGTTGTAAGGTGTGTGGCGTGGATTTATACTACAGAGGTTCATTGATTAAACATGTGCAATCCCATACAAAGTATAAATAACAGTTTTGTGGTGTGGAATCCATGTTCAGTCCACAGAAAGTATGAAATATCACCTCCAGACTCAACGTTGCAGACAGGTTTGTCATGTTTGTGGTAAAAGGTTCACCTTCAACAGTAGGCTGATAGAGCACATGAAGAGTCACACAGGGGAGAAATCATGTCACTATCCACACATGGGGGAGAAATCATGTCACTATCCACACATGGGGGAGAAATCATGTCACTATCCACACATGGGGGAGAAATCATGTCACTATCCACACAAGGGGGAGAAATCATGTCACTATCCACACAAGGGGGAGAAATCATGTCACTATCCACACATGGGGGAGAAATCATGTCACTATCCACACGTGGGGGAGAAATCATGTCATTATCCACACATGGGGGAGAAATCATGTCACTATCCACACATGGGGGATAAATCATGTCACTATCCACACAAGGGGGAGAAATCATGTCACTATCCACACAAGGGGGAGAAATCATGTCACTAGCCACACAAGGGGGAGAAATCATGTCACTATCCACACAAGGGGGAGAAATCATGTCAATATCCACACAAGGGGGAGAAATCATGTCACTATCCACACATTGGGGGAGAAATCATGCCACTATCCACACATGGGGGAGAAATCATGTCACTATCCACACATGGGGGAGAAATCATGTCACTATCCACACAAGGGGGAGAAATCATGTCACTATCCACACAAGGGGGAGAAATCATGTCACTATCCACACAAGGGGGAGAAATCATGTCACTATCCACACAAGGGGGAGAAATCATGTCACTATCCACACAAGGGGGAGAAATCATGTCACTATCCACACATGGGGGAGAAATCATGTCACTATCCACACAAGGGGGAGAAATCATGTCACTATCCACACAAGGGGGAGAAATCATGTCACTATCCACACAAGGGGGAGAAATCATGTCACTATCCACACAAGGGGGAGAAATCATGTCACTATCCACACAAGGGGGAGAAATCATGTCACTATCCACACATGGGGGAGAAATCATGTCACTATCCACACATTGGGGGAGAAATCATGCCACTATCCACACATGGGGGAGAAATCATGTCACTATCCACACATGGGGGAGAAATCATGTCACTATCCACACGTGGGGGAGAAATCATGTCATTATCCACACATGGGGGAGAAATCATGTCACTATCCACACGTGGGGGATAAATCATGTCACTATCCACATGTGGGGGAGAAATCATGTCATTATCCACACATGGGGGAGAAATCATGTCATTATCCACACATGGGGGAGAAATCATGTCACTATCCACACATGGGGGAGAAATCATGTCACTATCCACACATTGGGGGAGAAATCATGTCATTATCCACACATGGGGGAGAAATCATGTCATTATCCACACATGGGGGAGAAATCAAGAATGAAGTTCTTAAAAAAACACATTATGATTCACACGGGAGAATCCTTATCGTTGTCATGATTGTGGCAAACTATTTAGTCAGACAGGACCTCTAAAAACCCACAACAAAAGACCGGCAAACTGACCGGCGTCCGCCAGAAAAAGACCGGCGACCTCCACAAGACTGGCGACAAGACTGGCACCTGCCACAAAAGACCGGCGACCTCCACAAGACTGGCGACAAGACTGGCACCTGCCACAAAAGACCGGCGACCTCCACAAGACTGGCGACAAGACTGGCACCTGCCACAAAAGACCGGCGACCTCGACAAGACTGGCACCTGCCACAAAAGACCGGCGACCTCGACAAGACTGGCACCTGCCACAAAAGACCGGCGACCTCCACAAGACTGGCGACATCACTGGCACCTGCCACAAAAGACCGGCGACCTCGACAAGACTGGCGACAAGACTGGCACCTGCCACAAAAGACCGGCGACCTCCACAAGACTGGCGACAAGACTGGCACCTGCCACAAAAGACCGGCGACCTCCACAAGACTGGCGACATCACTGGCACCTGCCACAAAAGACCGGCGACCTCCACAAGACTGGCGACAAGACTGGCACCTGCCACAAAAGACCAGCGACCTCCACAAGACTGGCGACAAGACTGGCACCTGCCACAAAAGACCAGCGACCTCCACAAGACTGGCACCTGCCACAAAAGACCAGCGACCTCCACAAGACTGGCACCTGCCACAAAAGACCAGCGACCTCCACAAGACTGGCACCTGCCACAAAAGACCAGCGACCTCCACAAGACTGGCACCTGCCACAAAAGGAAAATGGATTACAAATGAATAAAAAATGAAAAGCTGAAATGTCTCGAGTCAATAAGTATTCAACCCTCTTTGTTATGACAAACCTAAATAAGTTCCCGGAGTGAAAATGTACTTAACAAGTCACATAAGTTTAATGTAGTCACTCTGTGTGCAATAATAGTGATTAACGTGATTTTTGAATAACTACCTCACCTCATCTCTGTACCCCACACATACAATTATCTGTAACATCCCTCAGTTGAGCAGTGCATTTTAAACACAGGTTCAACCACAAAGACCTGGGTGATTTTTCAATACCTCGCAAATAAGGGCACTTGGTATATGGGTAAAAATTTAAAAGCAAACATTGAATATCCCTTTAAGCATGGTGAAGTTATTAATTACTCTTTGGATGGTGTATCAATACACCCAGTCACTACAAAGATACAGGCGTCCTTCCTAACTCAGTTGGCGAAGAGGAAGGAAACTGCTCAGAGATTTCACCATGAGACCAATGGTGTCTTTAAAACAATAACAGAGTTTAATGGCTGTGATGGGAGAAAACTGAGGATGGATCAACAACACTATAACAACAACACTGTAGTTACTCCACAATACTAACCTAAATGACAGTGAAAAGAAGGAAGCCTGTACAGAATAAAAATATTCCAAAACATGCATCCTGTTTGCAACAAGGTACTAAAGTAATACTGCAAAGAATGTGGCAAAGCAATTCACTTTTTGTCCTGAATACAAAGTGTTATGTTTGGGGCAAATCCAATACAACACTGAGCACCGCGCTCCATATTTTCAAACATAGTAGTGGCTGCATCATGTTATGGGTATGCTTGTAATCATTAAGGACTGGGGAGTTTTTCAGGATAAAAAAGAAATGGAATGGAGCTAAGCACAGGTCAAATCAACACTGGATTTTCTTACCAAGAAGACAGTGACTGTCCTGAGTGGCCGAGTTACAGTTTTGACTAAAAATGTGTTTAAGGACCTGAAAATGGCTGTCTTAGCAATGATCAACAACAACTATGACAGAGCTTAAAAATGTTTAAAAAATAATAATGGGAAAATATTGCACAATCAATGTGTGGAAAGCTCTTAGAGACTTACCCAGAAAGACTCACTTCTGTAATCGATGCCAAAGGTCATTCTAACATATTGACTCCGGGAGCTGAATACTTATGCTACAATGTTACAATCTTTCTTCCACTTGACTGAGGATTTTGTGTAGATTTTTTTTGACAAACAATGATGTGGTGTGATGGTGTGGTGATGATGGTGTGATGGTGATATGGTGATGGTGTGATGATGGTGTGGTGATGGTGATGGTTTGATGGTGTGGTGATGGTGGGGTGAGGTGATGCTATGATGATGGTGAGGTTGACGGTGTGGTGATGATGTGATGGTTTGATGGTGTGGTTATGGTGTGGCGATGGTGTGATGATATGATGGTGTGGTGATGGTGTGATGGTGTGGCGATGGTGTGATGATGGTGTGGCGATAGTGTGGTGATGGTGTGGCGATGGTGTGGTGATGGTGTGATGATGGTGATGGTGTGGCGATGGTGTGATGATGTGATGGTATGGTATGATGGTGTGGTGATGGTGTGGTGATGTGATGGTGTGGTGATGGTGATGGTGTGGTGATGGTGTGATGATGTGATGGTGATGGTTTGATGATGGTGTGATGGTGTGGTGATGGTGTGGTGATGTGATGGTGAGGTGAGGCGATGGTGTGATGATGTGATGGTGATGGTGTGGTGATGGTGTGATGATGGTGTGATGGTGTGATGATGGTGTGATGATGGTGTGGTGATGGTGATGGTGAGGTGATGATGTGATGATGGTGTGGTGATGGTGAGGTGATGGTGTGGTGATGGTGAGGTGATGGTGAGGTGATGATGTGATGATGGTGAGGTGATGTTGTGGTGATGGTGAGGTGATGGTGTGGTGATGGTGTGGTGATGGTGATGGTGAGGTGATGATGTGATGATGGTGTGGTGATGGTGAGGTGATGATGTGATGATGGTGTGGTGATGGTGATGGTGAGGTGATGGTGATGGTGTGGTGATGGTGTGGTGATGGTGATGGTGAGGTTACTGTGTGGTGATGGTGAGGTGATGGTGTGGTGATGGTGAGGTGATGGTGTGGTGATGGTGATGGTGATGGTGTGGTGATGGTGAGGTTACTGTGTGGTGATGGTGTGGTGATGGTGAGGTGATGGTGAGGTGATGATGTGATGATGGTGTGGTGATGGTGAGGTGATGGTGTGGTGATGGTGAGGTGATGGTGAGGTGATGATGTGATGATGGTGTGGTGATGGTGTGGTGATGGTTTGGTGATGGTGATGATGTGATGATGGTGTGGTGATGGTGTGGTGATGGTGTGATGATGGTGTGGTGATGGTGTGATGATGGTGTGGTGATGGTGTGGTGATGGTGATGGTGAGGTGATGATGGTGTGGTGAGGTGATGGTGTGGTGATGGTGAGGTGATGGTGTGATGATGGTGTGGTGATGGTGTGGTGATGGTGATGGTGAGGTGATGATGGTGTGGTGATGGTGAGGTGATGGTGTGGTGATGGTGAGGTGATGGTGTGGTGATGGTGAGGTGATGGTGTGGTGATGGTGATGGTGAGGTGATGATGGTGAGGTGATGGTGTGGTGATGGTGTGGTGATGGTGTGGTGGTGGTGATGGTGTGGTGATGGTGTGGTGATGGTGTGACCATTTTTACATTTCTCCTGTGTTCCTAAACAAATCTCTAGTCCAGTTAAAGTGGCTAGTTTCTTCTTTTAGCTATTAAAACCATCCTTCTGCGTTCCTACCATCTATAGTGTAGTCCAGACAGTAAAGTTCTAGATGTGTTAATTGGGCTATTTGCATTCTACGGTCTTCTTCGACTAGCTTTGCCCTTTTTGAGGTTAACTGTGTCTGATAGAGTAGTGGTCAGAGTGCCTGGTTAGTAACCATGTGGTTAAATACTGTGTCTGATAGAGTAGTGGTCAGAGTGCCTGGTTAGTAACCATGTGGTTAAATACTGTGTCTGATAGAGTAGTGGTCAGAGTGCCTGGTTAGTAACCATGTGGTTAAATACTGTGTCTGATAGAGTAGTGGTCAGAGTGCCTGGTTAGTAACCATGTGGTTAAATACTGTGTCTGATAGTGTAGTGGTCAGAGTGCCTGGTTAGTAACCATGTGGTTAACTGTGTCTGATAGAGTAGTGGTCAGAGTGCCTGGTTAGTAACCATGTGGTTAAATACTGTGTCTGATAGAGTAGTGGTCAGAGTGCCTGGTTAGTAACCATGTGGTTAAATACTGTGTCTGATAGAGTAGTGGTCAGAGTGCCTGGTTAGTAACCATGTGGTTAAATACTGTGTCTGATAGTGTAGTGGTCAGAGTGCCTGGTTAGTAACCATGTGGTTAAATACTGTGTCTGATAGTGTAGTGGTCAGAGTGCCTGGTTAGTAACCATGTGGTTAAATACTGTGTCTGATAGTGTAGTGGTCAGAGTGCCTGGTTAGTAACCATGTGGTTGAATACTGTGTCTGATAGTGTAGCGGTCAGAGTGCCTGGTTAGTAACCATGTGGTTAAATACTGTGTCTGATAGAGTAGTGGTCAGAGTGCCTGGTTAGTAACCATGTGGTTAAATACTGTGTCTGATAGTGTAGTGGTCAGAGTGCCTGGTTAGTAACCATGTGGTTAAATACTGTGTCTGATAGTGTAGTGGTCAGAGTGCCTGGTTAGTAACCATGTGGTTAACTACTGTGTCTGATAGAGTAGTGGTCAGAGTGCCTGGTTAGTAACCATGTGGTTAACTGTGTCTGATAGAGTAGTGGTCAGAGTGCCTGGTTAGTAACCATGTGGTTAAATACTGTGTCTGATAGAGTAGTGGTCAGAGTGCCTGGTTAGTAACCATGTGGTTAACTGTGTCTGATAGTGTAGTGGTCAGAGTGCCTGGTTAGTAACCATGTGGTTGAATACTGTGTCTGATAGAGTAGTGGTCAGAGTGCCTGGTTAGTAACCATGTGGTTAACTGTGTCTGATAGTGTAGTGGTCAGAGTGCCTGGTTAGTAACCATGTGGTTAAATACTGTGTCTGATAGAGTAGAGGTCAGAGTGCCTGGTTAGTAACCATGTGGTTAACTGTGTCTGATAGAGTAGTGGTCAGAGTGCCTGGTTAGTAACCATGTGGTTAACTGTGTCTGATAGTGTAGTGGTCAGAGTGCCTGGTTAGTAACCATGTGGTTAACTGTGTCTGATAGAGTAGTGGTCAGAGTGCCTGGTTAGTAACCATGTGGTTAACTGTGTCTGATAGAGTAGTGGTCAGAGTGCCTGGTTAGTAACCATGTGGTTAAATACTGTGTCTGATAGAGTAGAGGTCAGAGTGCCTGGTTAGTAACCATGTGGTTAACTGTGTCTGATAGAGTAGTGGTCAGAGTGCCTGGTTAGTAACCATGTGGTTAAATACTGTGTCTGATAGAGTAGAGGTCAGAGTGCCTGGTTAGTAACCATGTGGTTAACTGTGTCTGATAGAGTAGAGGTCAGAGTGCCTGGTTAGTAACCATGTGGTTAAATACTGTGTCTGATAAAGTAGTGGTCAGAGTGCCTGGTTAGTAACCATGTGGTTAACTGTGTCTGATAGTGTAGTGGTCAGAGTGCCTGGTTAGTAACCATGTGGTTAAATACTGTGTCTGATAGAGTAGAGGTCAGAGTGCCTGGTTAGTAACCATGTGGTTAAATACTGTGTCTGATAGTGTAGTGGTCAGAGTGCCTGGTTAGTAACCATGTGGTTAAATACTGTGTCTGATAGAGTAGTGGTCAGAGTGCCTGGTTAGTAACCATGTGGTTAAATACTGTGTCTGATAGAGTAGTGGTCAGAGTGCCTGGTTAGTAACCATGTGGTTAACTGTGTCTGATAGAGTAGTGGTCAGAGTGCCTGGTTAGTAACCATGTGGTTAACTGTGTCTGATAGTGTAGTGGTCAGAGTGCCTGGTTAGTAACCATGTGGTTAACTGTGTCTGATAGAGTAGTGGTCAGAGTGCCTGGTTAGTAACCATGTGGTTAAATACTGTGTCTGATAGAGTAATGGTCAGAGTGCCTGGTTAGTAACCATGTGGTTAACTGTGTCTGATAGAGTAGTGGTCAGAGTGCCTGGTTAGTAACCATGTGGTTAAATACTGTGTCTGATAGAGTAGTGGTCAGAGTGCCTGGTTAGTAACCATGTGGTTAAATACTGTGTCTGATAGAGTAGTGGTCAGAGTGCCTGGTTAGTAACCATGTGGTTAAATACTGTGTCTGATAGAGTAGTGGTCAGAGTGCCTGGTTAGTAACCATGTGGTTAACTGTGTCTGATAGTGTAGTGGTCAGAGTGCCTGGTTAGTAACCATGTGGTTAAATACTGTGTCTGATAGTGTAGTGGTCAGAGTGCCTGGTTAGTAACCATGTGGTTAAATACTGTGTCTGATAGAGTAGTGGTCAGAGTGCCTGGTTAGTAACCATGTGGTTAACTGTGTCTGATAGTGTAGTGGTCAGAGTGCCTGGTTAGTAACCATGTGGTTAAATACTGTGTCTGATAGAGTAGTGGTCAGAGTGCCTGGTTAGTAACCATGTGGTTAACTGTGTCTGATAGTGTAGTGGTCAGAGTGCCTGGTTAGTAACCATGTGGTTAAATACTGTGTCTGATAGAGTAGTGGTCAGAGTGCCTGGTTAGTAACCATGTGGTTAAATACTGTGTCTGATAGAGTAGTGGTCAGAGTGCCTGGTTAGTAACCATGTGGTTAAATACTGTGTCTGATAGAGTAGTGGTCAGAGTGCCTGGTTAGTAATCATGTGGTTAACTGTGTCTGATAGAGTAGTGGTCAGAGTGCCTGGTTAGTAACCATGTGGTTAAATACTGTGTCTGATAGAGTAGTGGTCAGAGTGCCTGGTTAGTAACCATGTGGTTAACTGTGTCTGATAGTGTAGTGGTCAGAGTGCCTGGTTAGTAACCATGTGGTTAAATACTGTGTCTGATAGAGTAGTGGTCAGAGTGCCTGGTTAGTAACCATGTGGTTAAATACTGTGTCTGATAGAGTAGTGGTCAGAGTGCCTGGTTAGTAACCATGTGGTTAAATACTGTGTCTGATAGAGTAGTGGTCAGAGTGCCTGGTTAGTAACCATGTGGTTAAATACTGTGTCTGATAGTGTAGAGGTCAGAGTGCCTGGTTAGTAACCATGTGGTTAAATACTGTGTCTGATAGAGTGCCTGGTTAGTAACCATGTGGTTAAATACTGTGTCTGATAGAGTAGTGGTCAGAGTGCCTGGTTAGTAACCATGTGGTTAAATACTGTGTCTGATAGAGTAGTGGTCAGAGTGCCTGGTTAGTAACCATGTGGTTAACTGTGTCTGATAGTGTAGAGGTCAGAGTGCCTGGTTAGTAACCATGTGGTTAAATACTGTGTCTGATAGAGTAGTGGTCAGAGTGCCTGGTTAGTAACCATGTGGTTAACTGTGTCTGATAGTGTAGAGGTCAGAGTGCCTGGTTAGTAACCATGTGGTTAAATACTGTGTCTGATAGAGTAGTGGTCAGAGTGCCTGGTTAGTAACCATGTGGTTAACTGTGTCTGATAGTGTAGAGGTCAGAGTGCCTGGTTAGTAACCATGTGGTTAACTGTGTCTGATAGTGTAGAGGTCAGAGTGCCTGGTTAGTAACCATGTGGTTAAATACTGTGTCTGATAGAGTAGTGGTCAGAGTGCCTGGTTAGTAACCATGTGGTTAACTGTGTCTGATAGTGTAGAGGTCAGAGTGCCTGGTTAGTAACCATGTGGTTAACTGTGTCTGATAGTGTAGAGGTCAGAGTGCCTGGTTAGTAACCATGTGGTTAAATACTGTGTCTGATAGAGTAGTGGTCAGAGTGCCTGGTTAGTAACCATGTGGTTAACTGTGTCTGATAGTGTAGAGGTCAGAGTGCCTGGTTAGTAACCATGTGGTTAAATACTGTGTCTGATAGAGTAGTGGTCAGAGTGCCTGGTTAGTAACCATGTGGTTAACTGTGTCTGATAGTGTAGCGGTCAGAGTGCCTGGTTAGTAACCATGTGGTTAACTGTGTCTGATAGTGTAGAGGTCAGAGTGCCTGGTTAGTAACCATGTGGTTAACTGTGTCTGATAGTGTAGCGGTCAGAGTGCCTGGTTAGTAACCATGTGGTTAAATACTGTGTCTGATAGAGTAGTGGTCAGAGTGCCTGGTTAGTAACCATGTGGTTAAATACTGTGTCTGATAGAGTAGTGGTCAGAGTGCCTGGTTAGTAACCATGTGGTTAAATACTGTGTCTGATAGTGTAGTGGTCAGAGTGCCTGGTTAGTAACCATGTGGTTAAATACTGTGTCTGATAGAGTAGTGGTCAGAGTGCCTGGTTAGTAACCATGTGGTTAACTGTGTCTGATAGAGTAGTGGTCAGAGTGCCTGGTTAGTAACCATGTGGTTAACTGTGTCTGATAGAGTAGTGGTCAGAGTGCCTGGTTAGTAACCATGTGGTTAAATACTGTGTCTGATAGAGTAGTGGTCAGAGTGCCTGGTTAGTAACCATGTGGTTAAATACTGTGTCTGATAGTGTAGAGGTCAGAGTGCCTGGTTAGTAACCATGTGGTTGAATACTGTGTCTGATAGAGTAGTGGTCAGAGTGCCTGGTTAGTAACCATGTGGTTAACTGTGTCTGATAGTGTAGTGGTCAGAGTGCCTGGTTAGTAACCATGTGGTTAAATAAATCTGTAAACAGACATCTGTTTTCATGTTGCTACTGTGGTTTTCATATCAGTCCCTTTGTGTTTTCTCCACATGTTCTCTAAGAGCCTGATGCCAATATCCACTCTGAAGGAAAATACATTTTTATTAGGCTTTTTGACCGGCAGTAAGCAGTGCCTCCAGATGTTTTGTTTGTTTGTGATAGTTGTTTGATGTTGCTGAGGTAACAATGACATTTGGCATGGAAAATCTGCAATGATTTTGTCTAATTTGTCATAAAATTGCCGAGGGGAGAAAGTTTGTTTTACGTTTTGCTTGACCCAACCATTTTATGCGGTAAAAGTGTTTGGTGATTGGTTAAAATTGTGAGCCCTCTTTTTTGTAGTGCGGTGATCGGTAATATTGCAATGGTCCGTTTTATGCAGTAATAATGAAGTGATTGGTCAAATTTGTAAGCCCTCAGAATTTTTGATTTGACCCCCCCCCCAAAAAAAATGCAACTGCTATCAGAGGGTGATGGTTACTAACCTAGCTACACAGATATACCACCAGAAGAAGACAGATTGTGATGGTTACTAGCCTAGCTACACAGATATACCACCAGAAGAAGACAGATTGTGATGGTTACTAGCCTAGCTACACAGATATACCACCAGAAGAAGACAGATTGTGATGGTTACTAGCCTAGCTACACAGATATACCACCAGAAGAAAACATATTGTGATGGTTACTAACCTAGCTACACAGATATACCACCAGAAGAGGAAGACAGAGAGTGATGGTTACTAACCTAGCTACACAGATATACCACCAGAAGAGGAAGACAGAGAGTGATGGTTACTAACCTAGCTACACAGATATACCACCAGAAGAAGAAGACAGATTGTGATGGTTACTAATCTAGCTACACAGATATACCACCAGAAGAAGACAGAGGGTGATGGTTACTAATCTAGCTACACAGATATACCACCAGAAGAAGACAGAGGGTGATGGTTACCAGCCTGGCTACACAGATATACCACCGGTGTGCCACAAGGGGGCGTGGTCTTGCCATCTGTTTCTCCTTCACATGTCCACCTGAAAAGTTGTCTTCGGTGACACTCTGGACACTGGGTATGCAGACGAGGTAGGGCTGTCCCAAGCCGTACCATTAACCAGCATCCAAGAGGACACTTCCATGGGCTTGGAGGCAAAGCAGCTGGAAGAGTGGGCCACATCCAGCATCATGCTCCTGAATGGGAAAAAGTCTGTGGAGATTGGGATATGTTTTCCCTAGAAACCATCCACAACCTGCACCACTGATCCTAGGAGGACAGGAAGTACCAGTGGAAACAGCAACTAAGTGTCTTGGTTTTCATCTAGACTCTGACCTCATCATTCACACCACATCAACCTGCACCACTAATCCTAGGAGGACAGGAAGTACCAGTGGAAACAGCAACTAAGTGTCTTGGTTTTCATCTAGACTCTAACCTCATCATTCACACCACATCAACCTGCACCACTAATCCTAGGAGGACAGGAAGTACCAGTGGAAACAGCAACTAAGTGTCTTGGTTTTCATCTAGACTCTGACCTCATCATTCACACCATCCACAACCTGCACCACTAATCCTAGGAGGACAGGAAGTACCAGTGGAAACAGCAACTAAGTGTCTTGGTTTTCATCTAGACTCTGACCTCATCATTCACACCATCCACAACCTGCACCACTAATCCTAGGAGGACAGGAAGTACCAGTGGAAACAGCAACTAAGTGTCTTGGTTTTCATCTAGACTCTGACCTCATCATTCACACCACATCAACCTGCACCACTAATCCTAGGAGGACAGGAAGTACCAGTGGAAACAGCAACTAAGTGTCTTGGTTTTCATCTAGACTCTGACCTCATCATTCACACCATCCACAACCTGCACCACTAATCCTAGGAGGACAGGAAGTACCAGTGGAAACAGCAACTAAGTGTCTTGGTTTTCATCTAGACTCTGACCTCATCATTCACACCATCCACAACCTGCACCACTAATCCTAGGAGGACAGGAAGTACCAGTGGAAACAGCAACTAAGTGTCTTGGTTTTCATCTAGACTCTGACCTCATCATTCACACCATCCACAACCTGCACCACTAATCCTAGGAGGACAGGAAGTACCAGTGGAAACAGCAACTAAGTGTCTTGGTTTTCATCTAGACTCTAACCTCATCATTCACACCACATCAACCTGCACCACTAATCCTAGGAGGACAGGAAGTACCAGTGGAAACAGCAACTAAGTGTCTTGGTTTTCATCTAGACTCTAACCTCATCATTCACACCACATCAACCTGCACCACTAATCCTAGGAGGACAGGAAGTACCAGTGGAAACAGCAACTAAGTGTCTTGGTTTTCATCTAGACTCTAACCTCATCATTCACACCACATCAACCTGCACCACTAATCCTAGGAGGACAGGAAGTACCAGTGGAAACAGCAACTAAGTGTCTTGGTTTTCATCTAGACTCTAACCTCAGTGGCGACACGCATGTGGAGCAGTCAGTTAGAAAGGCCTTAAAACACCTGCATTTTATGACTATTCTTGTCAGAAATGTCCTACCCACTGAAGATCTGGTCCCAGTCTATACTACCCTGGTCAGGCCTTGTCTGGAATACGGTGGAGTTCTGTTAGTTGGATGCAGGAAAAAGCAGCAGGCCCAACTAGACAGGCTGCAGAGGAGGTGGAGCAGTCCAATCACAGCTCCCCTCACTGCAGAGCAGGAGACAGCAGGCCGCAGTGCACCTGGTGGAAGGACATGCACACTCTTGACCAGTCACTGAATGACCTGCTCCCTCCACCACCAGGCTCCCTCCACCACCAGGCTCCCTCCACCACCAGGCTCCCTCCACCACCAGGATCCCTCCACCACCAGGATCCCTCCACCAACAGGCTCCCTCCAAAAAGAGGTAACTGCACCACCAGGATCCCTCCACCACCAGGCTCCCTCCAAAAAGAGGTAACTGCACCACCAGGCTCCCTCCAAAAAGAGGTAACTGCACCACCAGGTTCCGACAACTGTCCTGTATAACACCACTCTGCCTGCTATCAGAATGTATAACACCACTCTACCTGCTATCAGACTGTATAACGGTCCTGTATAACACCACTCTACCTGCTATCAGACTGTATAACACCACTCTACCTGCTATCAGACTGTATAACACCACTCTGCCTGCTATCAGACTGTATAACACCACTCTACCTGCTATCAGACTGTATAACTGTCCTGTATAACACCACTCTACCTGCTATCAGACTGTATAACACCACTCTACCTGCTATCAGACTGTATAACACCACTCTACCTGCTATCAGACTGTATAACTGTCCTGTATAACACCACTGTACCTGCTATGAGACTGTATAACACCACTCTACCTGCTATTAGACTGTTTAACTGTCCTGTATAACACCACTCTACCTGCTATGAGACTGTATAACACCACTCTACCTGCTAGCAGACTGTATAACACCACTCTACCTGCTATCAGACTGTATAACTGTCCTGTATAACACCACTCTACCTGTTATGAGACTGTATAACACCACTCTACCTGTTATGAGACTGTATAACACCACTCTACCTGCTAGCAGACTGTATAACACCACTCTACCTGCTATCAGACTGTATAACTGTCCTGTATAACACCACTCTACCTGTTATGAGACTGTATAACACCACTCTACCTGTTATGAGACTGTATAACACCACTCTACCTGCTATGAGACTGTATAACACCACTCTACCTGCTATGAGACTGTATAACACCACTCTACCTGCTATCAGACTGTATAACTGTCCTGTATAACACCACTCTACCTGCTATCAGACTGTATAACACCACTCTACCTGCTATCAGACTGTATAACACCACTCTACCTGCTATCAGACTGTATAACACCACTCTACCTGCTATCAGACTGTATAACACCACTCTACCTGCTATCAGACTGTATAACTGTCCTGTATAACACCACTCTACCTGCTATCAGACTGTATAACACCACTCTACCTGCTATCAGACTGTATAACTGTCCTGTATAACACCACTCTAACTGCTATCAGACTGTATAACTGTCCTGTATAACACCACTGTACCTGCTATGAGACTGTATAACACCACTCTACCTGCTATTAGACTGTTTAACTGTCCTGTATAACACCACTCTACCTGCTATGAGACTGTATAACACCACTCTACCTGCTAGCAGACTGTATAACACCACTCTACCTGCTATCAGACTGTATAACTGTCCTGTATAACACCACTCTACCTGTTATGAGACTGTATAACACCACTCTACCTGTTATGAGACTGTATAACACCACTCTACCTGCTATCAGACTGTATAACTGTCCTGTATAACACCACTCTACCTGCTATGAGACTGTATAACACCACTCTACCTGCTATCAGACTGTATAACACCACTCTATCTGCTATCAGACTGTATAACACCACTCTACCTGCTATCAGACTGTATAACTGTCCTGTATAACACCACTCTACCTGCTATGAGACTGTATAACACCACTCTACCTGCTATGAGACTGTATAACACCACTCTACCTGCTATCAGACTGTATAACTGTCCTGTATAACACCACTCTACCTGCTATGAGACTGTATAACACCACTCTACCTGCTATCAGACTGTATAACACCACTCTATCTGCTATCAGACTGTATAACACCACTCTACCTGCTATCAGACTGTATAACTGTCCTGTATAACACCACTCTACCTGCTATGAGACTGTATAACACCACTCTACCTGCTATCAGACTGTATAACACCACTCTATCTGCTATCAGACTGTATAACACCACTCTACCTGCTATCAGACTGTATAACTGTCCTGTATAACACCACTCTACCTGCTATCAGACTGTATAACACCACTCTGCCTGATATCAGACTGTATAACTGTCCTGTATAACACCACTCTACCTGCTATGAGACTGTATAACACCACTTTACCTGCTATCAGACTGTATAACACCACTCTATCTGCTATCAGACTGTATAACACCACTCTACCTGCTATCAGACTGTATAACTGTCCTGTATAACACCACTCTACCTGCTATCAGACTGTATAACTGTCCTGTATAACACCACTCTACCTGCTATCAGACTGTATAACACCACTCTACCTGCTATCAGACTGTATAACTGTCCTGTATAACACCACTCTACCTGTTATGAGACTGTATAACACCACTCTACCTGCTATGAGACTGTATAACACCACTCTACCTGCTATCAGACTGTATAACACCACTCTACCTGCTATCAGACTGTATAACTGTCCTGTATAACACCACTCTACCTGTTATGAGACTGTATAACACCACTCTACCTGCTATCAGACTGTATAACTGTCCTGTATAACACCACTCTACCTGCTATGAGACTGTATAATACCACTTTACCTGCTATCAGACTGTATAACACCACTCTATCTGCTATCAGACTGTATAACACCACTCTACCTGCTATCAGACTGTATAACTGTCCTGTATAACACCACTCTACTTGCTATCAGACTGTATAACACCACTCTACCTGCTATCAGACTGTATAACTGTCCTGTATAACACCACTCTACCTGCTATCAGACTGTATAACTGTCCTGTATAACACCACTCTACCTGCTATCAGACTGTATAACACCACTCTATCTGCTATCAGACTGTATAACACCACTCTACCTGTTATCAGGCTGTATAACTGTCCTGTATAACACCACTCTACCTGCTATGAGACTGTATAACACCACTCTACCTGCTATGAGACTGTATAACACCACTCTACCTGCTATCAGACTGTGTAACACCACTCTATCTACTATCAGACTGTATAACACCACTCTACCTGCTATCAGACTGCATAACTGTCCTGTATAACACCACTCTACCTGCTATCAGACTGTAACTGTCCTGTATAACACCACTCTACCTGCTATGAGACTGTATAACACCACTCTACCTGCTATCAGACTGTATAACACCACTCTACCTGCTATCAGACTTTATAACTGTCCTGTATAACACCACTCTACCTGCTATGAGACTGTATAACACCACTCTACCTGCTATCAGACTGTATAACTGTCCTGTATAACACCACTCTACCTGCTATGAGACTGTATAACACCACTCTACCTGCTATCAGACTGTATAACTGTCCTGTATAACACCACTCTACCTGCTATGAGACTGTATAACACCACTTTACCTGCTATCAGACTGTATAACACCACTCTACCTGCTATCAGACTGTATAACTGTCCTGTATAACACCACTCTACCTGCTATGAGACTGTATAACACCACTCTACCTGCTATCAGACTGTATAACAGACTGTATAACACCACTCTACCTGCTATCAGACTGTATAACAGACTGTATAACACCACTCTACCTGCTATCAGACTGTATAACAGACTGTATAACACCACTCTACCTGCTATCAGACTGTATAACAGACTGTATAACACCACTCTACCTGCTATCAGACTGTATAATAACTCTTGCTCTTAAATGGTCCCCCCCCCAAAAAACAAATAATGTTTTAATCACATTTGAATATTTTCATATCCATCATGAAAAATGTCCTGTAATGTTTCAAGTGTTCAGTATTCTACTTATGTCAACTATTAGATTTTATGGATTTTAAATGAACGTTTTGCAATTATTAATAATGTAAATTATGCATTTCTTCAGTTTCATCTGAGAATAAGAAATATGAATTGGTCATATGATGTGTATGTGTCGGTCATCAAATCAAATCAAATGTATTTATAAAGCCTTTTCTACATCAGCCGATGTCACAAAGTGCTGTACAGAAACCCATAGTCTTTATCTTCATGGTGGAAACTCGCCGTCCGTGAGGGTGGTGGGATGTCTGTGCTGTGGAGGGAAAAAGAGGTAGGAGCATGGGCTCATTGTAAAGACTGGAATGGAATGGTACCAAACACGTGGAAACAGCGTGTTTCACTCCTGAGCTCTTGGAAGTCCCATGCAGAAAAAGCTAGACTAGAATAGATTGCTGGACAGTATTTTTTTTGTTGTATCATTTCTTATACCAATAGAATAGACTATTCAAAGAGGTACGGAAGCTGTTGTTGGCTGAATGTTAAATACAGCAAACAATAGAACTCACGGGTAGTTTGAAAGAAGAATGAACGCTGATGGCGGTAGACTACAACAGCTATATATTCAGACCCGTAACCATTCAGTCTTCCCGAAGACAAGTGAAAGGTTTATACATCTAATGTATTGTCCTGTATTATTCAAGGATGTCATTAGAATGACGAGGACAACGAAACGTATTTCATTTAACTGTTGAAAGCGAGGAAGGAATGAAGCAACAATAGACAGAGAAAGAGCCTACTACATACAGTATGCCTCCTATATAGAGTATGTATTGGATAAAGCTGTAATCAAATCCAGACATATTAATATGCTTTATAATGATTTTGAATGACCCTTCCTGTTTTGTCAGGAAATACCGGGTTACCGGGTAGAAAAGGGATTTATTCTCGGGTTGAAAATTATTCAACCCTTATGTAAAGTACACCGGTTTATCCACACGCAGAGTACACGCACAGGGAGACGATAGCTCGCTTAGCTAGTTTCTCCGTGCCATCAAATGGAGTATCTCTGTGCCATCAAATTAAGTTTCTCCGTGCCATCAAATGAAGTTTCTCCGTGCCATCAAATGAAGTTTCTCCGTGCCATCAAACAGAGTTTCTCCGTGCCATCAAATGAAGTTTCTCCGTGCCATCAAATGAAGTTTCTCCGTGCCATCAAATGGAGTTTCTCCGTGCCATCAAATGGAGTTTCTCCGTGCCATCAAATGAACTTTCTCCGTGCCATCAAATGGAGTTTCTCCGTGCCATCAAATGAAGTTTCTCCGTGCCATCAAATTAAGTTTCTCCGTGCCATCAAATGGAGTTTCTCCGTGCCATCAAACAGAGTTTCTCCAAGCCATCAAACGAAGTTTCTCCGTGCCATCAAATGAAGTTTCTCCGTGCCATCAAATGGAGTTTCTCCGTGCCATCAAATTAAGTTTCTCCGTGCCATCAAATTGAGTTTCTCCGTGCCATCAAATGAAGTTTCTCCGTGCCATCAAATGGAGTTTCTCCGTGCCATCAAATGGAGTTTCTCCGTGCCATCAAATGGAGTTTCTCCGTGCCATCAAATGGAGTTTCTCCGTGCCATCAAATGAAGTTTCTCCGTGCCATCAAATGGAGTTTCTCCGTGCCATCAAATGGAGTTTCTCCGTGGCATCAAATGAAGTTTCTCCGTGCCATCAAATGAAGTTTCTCCGTGCCATCATATGAAGTTTCTCCGTGCCATCAAATTAAGTTTCTCCGTGCCATCAAATGAAGTTTCTCCGTGCCATCAAATGAAGTTTCTCCGTGCCATCAAATGGAGTTTCTCCGTGCCATCAAATGGAGTTTCTCCGTGCCATCAAATGAACTTTCTCCGTGCCATCAAATGGAGTTTCGCCGTGCCATCACTCACCCCTCATAGTCGCCATCATGAGGAAAGTGTTCTAAAAATATACGCCGCCGGGACATGACGTCTGTGCGTCTGAAAATCCTTATTCAATTCATTCAAAAAGCAGAGTGTTTTTCTAGAAGCTCAGATGAAGGGTTTACAGCAGCAGTGTCAGGCCCAGTCCTGGCCGTTCTGCGGCCTGAGGCAAAAAACAACCAAATAAATACGTCCAAAAGTAGGAAGCGTCGGTCCGTGCTTACTGGGTGCAACCTACAGTGTCAGGCCGCAATGGAATGTTATGAATGGCCATCCACCTGCTCGTCAAACATCTCGTTCCAAAATCATGGGCACTAATATGGAGTTGGTCCCCCCCCTTCGCTGCTATAACAGCCTCCACTCTTCTGGGAAGGCTTTCCACTAGATGTTGGAACATTGCTGCAGGGACTTGCTTCCATTCAGCCACAAGAACATTAGTGAGGTCGGACACTAATATTGGGCAATTAGGCCCGGCTCACAGTCTGTGTTCCAATTAATCCCAAAAGTGTTCAATGGAGTTGAGGTCAGGGCTCTGTGCAAACCAGTCAAGTTCTTCCACACCGATCTCTACAAACCATTTCTACAAGGACCTCGCTTTGTGAAAGGCGCATTGTCATGCTGAAACAGCAAAGGACCTTCCCCAAAGGTCTCGTCCTAATATTTATATATTTATTTATTCCATTATTTTTTTTTTTGATTTGTGTGTATTGTTGTGAATAGTTAGATACCACTGCACTGTTGGAGCTAGAAACACAAGCATTTAGTTAGATATTACTGCACTGTTGGAGCTAGGAACACAAGCATTTAGTTAGATACTACTGCACTGTTGGAGCTAGAAACACAAGCATTTCACAACACCCGCAATAACATTTGCTAAATATCAATACAATTTGATTTGAAACTGTTGGCACAGAATCGTCTAGAATGTAATTGTATTCTGTAGCGTTAACATTTCACTTCACTGGAACTAAGGGGCCTGAAACATGAAAAACAGCCCCAGACCATTATTCCTCCTCCACCAAACTTTACAGTTGGGACTATGCATTGGGACAGGTAGCGTTCTCCTGGCATCCGCCAAATCCAGATTCTTCCGTCAGACTGCCAGATGGTGAATCGTGATTTATCACTCCAGAGAACACGTTTCCATGGCACCAGAGTCCAATGGCGGCGAGCTTTACACCACTCCAGCCAACGCTTGGCATTTCATATGGTGATCTTAGGCTTGTGTGCGGCTGCTCCGCCGTGGAAACAAAAAAAGATCAGTGTGTTTCATGAAGCTCCAAACGAACAGTTCTTGTGCTGACGTTGCTTCCAGAGGCAGTTTGGAACTCGGTACTGAGTTTTCAGCTGCATTGCTTGTACAGCACTTTGTGACATCAGCTGATGTAAAAAGGGCTTAATAAATAAATACATTTGATTGATTTTGCAACCAAGGATTTTTACATGCTTCAGCACTTCAGTTGTTCCACATGTCTTTAAAAAAAAAAAATGTACCCCCTTTTTCCTAGTATCCAATTGTTAGTCATCGCTACAACTCTCGGGGGAGACGAAGGTCGAAAGCCATGCGTCCTCCGAAACACAACCCAACCAAGCCGCACTGCTTCTTAACACAGCGCGCATTCCAACCCGGAAGCCAGCCGCACCAATGTGTCGGAGGAAACACCGTGCACCTGGCGACCTGGTTAGCGTGCACTGCGCCCGGCCCCGCTGGTGGCACAGCTAACACTGCGATGCAGTGCCTTAGACCACTGCGCCACCCGGGAGGCCCCTGGATCTCATGTTTTTAATGAGTACAACAAGCTCGAGGTAAGGCTGATCTTCGGTTAAATTTGGTTACATTTGGACCAACAACAAAAAAATACGGCCACAACTGACGGACCTGACTTTGTTAAGTTACACAGTACATTTTTTTCACTTTAGGATGAGGGGGGTGCTATTGTCCCCGACATAGACTACTAGCGTATTAGGATCCTATCAGAATGCATTTAAATGACGATTTGACAACGATGTACCAATTCCTAGCATGTGCACAGTACAATAACCTATGTATTGCAGTTTTTCCTCTAGCATCCATGATGTCTTTATGAAGTTGTCCTAGATTAGGCCAAACTCGCTGCGAGGACTCGGTGCGGCTGAGAGGTGGTTTACCATCTAAATCTTTACAAACAATCATGGTTCCATTTCAATCCCTCAGAAACCCAACCAACTAATCTAAATCCAATCCGTATTCTAGGAATCCTGTCCTGGTTTGTCCGTTGACCAGCCTTGATATGGTCTTCACTAGTTACCACAGCCGCAAAGCCATACGCCCCGCCCATTTCTTCAATTTCAAAATGTGATTTAAAACCTAACCTTAACCTTAAACACACTGCTAACCTTATGCCTAACTTTAACTTTAAATTAAGACAACAAAAAACAACGTTTTCATGAGTTTGTACTATATTGGCCATTTCGACTTTGTGTCTGTGGTAACTAGTGGACCCCTCGCTATGCCTCCTCCCCTTCATAGTTCCATACCGGAGAGAAACCTACATTTTGTTTTCCTCTATACAGTCTGGAAGAAGAACTGGCAGTACCTGTAGGAGTTTCTTTTCAACTAAATACACGTTTGGGGCTCGGGAACATCAACACTTCGTTTAGTTCCAGATATTTGTTCTACTCATGTGAGACACGTTACCTGTTTATTTGACCTTTGTTTCTATTCCTCATTTATTTTCTGCATTCCTTTCATCCCCGGTAACGGCGGATGCCCCCCTTCTTCTCACGTGAGTGCGACGGTTCCCCGGTCAGAAATATCAAGGAGTTGTTGAGAATTACTGCGGTCTGTAGACGGCAACAGTTTTCACCTGACAAGAGACTGACGCTGACAGAGTTGCGTTTAATTAAGACTTGTTGCTCTTCGGCATTTAACGGGTCGCCATGAACACTTTGCCGTTATCATCTTCTCATCATTCATTACGGTTTCCTTTCTCGAGATCATGAGATTAATTCAATGTGTCATGCTGCTCTTTGTGTTTTGGTGAGACGATCCACTTTTTTACTGTCATGTTTTTATCTCACATCACATGTCATGAGGAGTGCTTGTGACAAAAAACCAGATGTCGCATTGGTTTTCACTCGTTAGAACGGCAGTGGTTTTCAGTAAGGCGCTTTCAGGACATTACTATTACACTATACAGTTACAGTATGAGACTAATGCATGTTTCTCTTGTGTTTTCTTGCTGTAGTTGTTTCTCTTGGTTAAACCATAGGCTCTACTATTCTCATTTACTCATACCCAAATTGTCCCTTGTGTGGTAAGTATCTATGGAATATAAATTAATATATGATATATCAAACGAATATATAAAATATATATATTTGAACCTTTTTATCTTAATAGTAGGAAACACATTTTTACAGCTGAAAGCAGAATTGTAGCATACAGAAGCTCGCACGCAAATAAATGAGAAACTAAACAACCGGGTTAAAATGCAAAATAGAAGGTTGTTGTGCTACCTGTCAGTCTGGGTAGGACCGCAGAGCATTGTACTACCTGTCAGTCTGGGTAGGACCGCAGAGCATTGGGCTACCTGTCAGTCTGGGTAGGACCGCAGAGCATTGGGCTACCTGTCAGTCTGGGTAGGACCGCAGAGCATTGGGCTACCTGTCAGTCTGGGTAGGACCGCAGAGCATTGGGCTACCTGTCAGTCTGGGTAGGACAGCAGAGCATTGGGCTGTTGTACTACCTGTCAGTCTGGGTAGGACAGCAGAGCATTGGGCTGTTGTACTACCTGTCAGTCTGGGTAGGACAGCAGAGCATTAGGCTGTTGTACTACCTGTCAGTCTGGGTAGGACAGCAGAGCATTGGGCTATCTGTCAGTCTGGGTAGGACAGCAGAGCATTGGGCTACCTGTCAGTCTGGGTAGGACAGCAGAGCATTGGGCTGTTGTAGGAGGATCTGGGGTTAAAGTAGAAGTTTGTGGCTGGATCTTGTGGATCTGCCACTGACATAGGCATTCTGCGTGTGTGTGACATAGGCATTCTGTGTGTGACAGGCATTCTGTGTGTGTGTGTGTGTGACATAGGCATTCTGTGTCTGACATAGGCATTCTGTGTGTGTGACAGGCATTCTGTGTGTGTGTGTGACAGGCATTCTGTGTGTGACATAGGCATTCTGTGTGTGTTGTACTGTTCTGTTGTAGGTACCATTGATTTAACCTTTTATCATCCTAAGTGGAAGAGGACACGCTCTCCCCACGATGACCAATGAGACCCCAGTTGACCCCTACATCTTCACCACTGACCTCCTGCCCCTTGACCCTCGCTTCCTTCCTCCGCTGGCCAATGGGCTGCTGGGTTGGAGGGTGTACGGTGACATCATGCACATGGGCGGAGTCTATAACGGCGAGGGCGGGGACTGTCACCGTGCCAATCTCCCCTGTCCTCTGGCTGTGAGGATGGATCTAGATGAGGTGGAAAAGGCAGGACATCTGCAACACTCCTACAGTCTAGACACACACACAGGTACGTTGGTACAGTCTAGATACACACACACACGGGAAAGTTGGTACAGTCTAGACACACACACGGGTACGTTGGTACAGTCTAGACACACACACGGGTATGTTGGTACAGTCTAGATACACACACAGGTACGTTGGTACAGTCTAGATACACACACGGGTACGTTGGTACAGTCTAGATACACACACGGGTACGTTGGTACAGTCTAGATACACACACGGGTACGTTGGTACAGTCTAGATACACACGGGTACGTTGGTACAGTCTAGATACACACACAGGTACGTTGGTACAGTCTAGATACACACGGGTACGTTGGTACAGTCTAGATACACACACACGGGTACGTTGGTACAGTCTAGATACACACACGGGTACGTTGGTACAGTCTAGATACACACACAGGTACGTTGGTACAGTCTAGATACACACGGGTACGTTGGTACAGTCTAGATACACACACGGGTACGTTGGTACAGTCTAGATACACACACGGGTACGTTGGTACAGTCTAGATACACACACGGGTACGTTGGTACAGTCTAGATACACACACGGGTACGTTGGTACAGTCTAGATACACACACGGGTACGTTGGTACAGTCTAGATACACACACGGGTACGTTGGTACAGTCTAGATACACACACGGGTACGTTGGTACAGTCTAGATACACACACGGGTACGTTGGTACAGTCTAGATACACACACGGGTACGTTGGTACAGTCTAGATACACACACGGGTACGTTGGTACAGTCTAGATACACACACGGGTACGTTGGTACAGTCTAGATACACACACGGGTACGTTGGTACAGTCTAGATACACACACGGGTACGTTGGTACAGTCTAGATACACACACGGGTACGTTGGTACAGTCTAGATACACACACGGGTACGTTGGTACAGTCTAGATACACACACGGGTACGTTGGTACAGTCTAGATACACACACGGGTACGTTGGTACAGTCTAGATACACACAGGTACGTTGGTACAGTCTAGACACACAAACACACACACGGGTACGTTGGTACAGTCTAGATACACACACGGGTACGTTGGTACAGTCTAGATACACACACAGGTACGTTGGTACAGTCTAGATACACACACGGGTACGTTGGTACAGTCTAGATACACACACGGGTACGTTGGTACAGTCTAGACACACACACGGGTACGTTGGTACAGTCTAGATACACACACGGGTACGTTGGTACAGTCTAGATACACACACGGGTACGTTGGTACAGTCTAGATACACACACGGGTACGTTGGTACAGTCTAGATACACACACGGGTACGTTGGTACAGTCTAGATACACACACGGGTACGTTGGTACAGTCTAGATACACACACGGGTACGTTGGTACAGTCTAGATACACACACGGGTACGTTGGTACAGTCTAGATACACACACGGGTACGTTGGTACAGTCTAGACACACACACGGGTACGTTGGTACAGTCTAGACACACACACGGGTACGTTGGTACAGTCTAGACACACACACGGGTACGTTGGTACAGTCTAGATACACACACGGGTACGTTGGTACAGTCTAGATACACACACGGGTACGTTGGTACAGTCTAGATACACACACGGGTACGTTGGTACAGTCTAGATACACACAGGTACGTTGGTACAGTCTAGATACACACACGGGTACGTTGGTACAGTCTAGACACACACACGGTTATGTTGGTACAGTCTAGATACACACACAGGTACGTTGGTACAGTCTAGACACACACAGGTACGTTGGTACAGTCTAGACACACACAGGTACGTTGGTACAGTGTAGATACACACGGGTACGTTGGTACAGTCTAGATACACACACACACAGGTACGTTGGTACATGTGGTTCACTGCAGATCAAGAACAGATGATGAGGTCTGTGTATTCTACATGTAAAGGGCTGAATACCATGTGCTGACACATTCATCATCACTTTTTATTTTTTACCTTTATTTAACTAGGCAAGTCAGTTAAGAACTAATTATTCTTTACAATGGCGATCCTAGGAACAGTGGGTTAACTGGTCTAGGAACAGTGGGTTAACTGGTCTAGGAACAGTGGGTTAACTGGTCTAGGAACAGTGGGTTAACCTGGTCTAGGAACAGTGGGTTAACTGGTCTAGGAACAGTGGGTTAACTACTTGTTCAGGGGCAGAACGACAGATTTATATGTACATATTCTTATTCATTCCTTTACACTTGTGTGTATAAGGTAGTTGTTGTGGAATTGTTAGATTACTTGTTGGTTATTACTGCATGGTCGGAACTAGAAGCACAAGCATTTCGCTACACTCACATTAACATCTGCTAACCATGTGTATGACCAATAACACTTGATTTGAGGTAGCATCGTTTGAATTAAATTGTTTCCAAGCTTTACAGTTGTATCACTGCATGTCTGTCTCTGTCTCTGTGTCTGTCTGTCTGTCTGTTTGTTCTCTCTAGGTATATTCACCCACTCTCTGAGGACAGTTAGTGTTATTGCCTCCCAGTCTCTCTACACCCATCGACACCATCCCAACCTCTTGGTCATGGAGGTCCTGCTGATTCGTCAGGGCACCTCCCGGGAGCCAATCACAATCAAGCTGGACAGTAGGTTCACGCCTCAAAGCGATGACATAGTGTTCCATTCCGAACCGGACTACAAAGGAGCCAGGTGAGAAGGAAGGGAGAACTAGGAAGGAAGGGAGAACTAGGAAGGAAGGGAGAACTAGGAAGGAAGGGAGAACTAGGAAGAAATGGAGAACTAGGAAGGAAGGGAGAACTAGGAAGGAAGGGAGAACTAGGAAGGAAGGGAGAACTAGGAAGGAAGGGAGAACTAGGAAGGAAGGGAGAACTAGGAAGGAAGGGAGAACTAGGAAGGAAGGGAGAACTAGGAAGGAAGGGAGAACTAGGAAGGAAGGGAGAACTAGGAAGGAAGGGAGAACTAGGAAGGAAGCTAGATGGACAGAAACAGAAAGATCCTTCTTGTTTGTAGCAGCAGTGAGCTGTAGTTGCTTTCCCATTGCGTTTATACAGCCTTTCTCCGCGTTGTTTTTCACTTGGTAATATGATAGTTGTGTCAGTTGTACTGTTTCTGTAGATCAAAAGACTGAAACACCAGGTCCTTTATTCATATCTACTCATTATAATCTAACAAGCCAAACTGATCCTAGATCAGCATTCCTACTCTTAGACTTGATCATCCTGTGTTTTATGTACACTGAACTAATTCTTTTTTTTTTAAATGCAACAATTTCAGTTCATATAAGGCAATCAGTCAAATAAATTAATTAGGCCCTAATCTATGGATTTCACATGACTGGGAATACAGATATGCATCTGTTGTTCAGATACCTTAATAAAACAGTAGGGGCGTGGATCAGAACACCAGTCAGTATCTGGTGTGACCACCTTTTGCCTCATGCAGCGCAACACATCTCCTTCACATAGAGTTGATCAGGCTGTTGATTATGGCCTGTGGAATGTTGTCCCCACTCCTCTTCAATGGCTGTGTGAAGTTGCTGGATATTGGTGGGAACTGGAACTCGCTGTCGATCCAGAGCACCCCAAACATGCTCAATGGGTGACATGTCTGGGGAGTATGCAGGTTATGGAAGAACTGGGACCTTTTCAGCATCCAGGAATTGTGTACAGATCCTTATGACATGGGGTTGTGCATTATCATGAAACATGATTATCATAACATGAGGTAATGGCGGTGGATGATTGGCACGATAATGGGCCTCAGGATCTCTTCACGGTGTCTCTGTGCATTCAAATTGCCATCGATGAAATGCATTTGTGTTCCTTGTCCGTAGCTTATGCCTGCCCATACCATAACCCCACCTCCACCGTGCAGCACTCTGTTCACAACGTTGACATCAGTAAACACCATAACCCCACTGCCACCACGGGGCACTCTGTTCACAACGTTGACATCAGTAAACTGCTCGCCCACACGACGCCATACACGCTGTCTGCCATCTGCCAGGTACAGTTGAAACCGGGATTCATCCCTGAAGAGCACACTTCTCCAGCGTGCCAGTGGCCATCAAAGGTCAACATTTGCCCACTGAAGTCAGTTACGATGCTGAACTGCAGTCAAGTCAAGACCCTGGTGAGGACAAAGAGCACACAGATGAGCTTCCCCGAGATGGTTTCTGACCATTTGTGCAGAAATTATTTGGTTGTCCAAACCCACAGTTTCATCAGCTGTCCTGGGGGCTGACAATCCCGCAGGTGAAGAAGCCAGATGTGGAGGTCCGATTTGGTTGAAGTTGGGGTGATTGTGGAGGCCAGGTCATCTGTTGCAGCACTCCATCACTCTCCTTCTTGGTCAAATAGCCCTTACACAGCCTGGAGGTGTGTTGGGTCATTGTCCTGTTGAAAAACAAATGATAGTGGGACTAAGCCCAAACCAGATGGGATGGCGTATCGCTGCAGAATGCTGTGGTAGCCATGCTGGTTAAGTGTGCCTTGAATTCTAAATAAATCACTGACAGTGTCACCAGCAAAGCACCATCACACCTCCTCCTCCATGCTTCACGGTGGGAACTAACTATGCGGAGATCATCCCTTCACCCACACTGGGACACGGCGGTTGGAACCAAAAATCTCCAATTTGGACTCCAGAACCAAGGACATATTTCCACCGGTCTAATGTCCATTGCTCGTGTTTCTTGGCCCAAGCAAGTCTCTTCTTCTTATTGGTGTTTAGTAGTGGTTTCTTTGCAGCAATTCAACCATGAAGGCCTGATTCACACAGTCTCCTCTGAACAGTTGATGTTGAGATGTGTCTGTTACTTGAACTGACTGAAACATTTATTTGGGCTGCAATTTCTGAGGCTGGTAACTCCAATGAACTTATCCTCTGCAGCAGAGGTAACTCTGGGTCTTCCTTTCCTGTGGCGGTCCTCATGAGAGCCAGTTTCATCGTAGCGCTTGATGGTTTTTGCGACTGCACTTGAAGGAACTTTGAGTTCTTGAAATGTTCTGTAATGACTGAACGTCTTAAAGTAATGATGGACTGTCATTTCTCTTTGTTTATTTGAGCTGTTCTTGACATAATATGGACTTGGTCTATTACCAAATAAGGCTATCTTCTGTATACCACCGCTACGTGGTAGGGAAAAAAAGCATTCAGCATTTAAACAACATGTCATTGTATTAAATCATTATAGTCTATAAATGGCGCATATAGACTGTGACTTACTTATAATTAAATACAAATTAAGTGAAAAATGCCTTCGGCTCAGTCTACAGTGCTTTTTGAGTTAATTTTTATTAACAGCAGTTTGGCCAGTCTGGGGCGTCAGGCTCATATGATGGTTCCTGGAGAGCCGGACAGCAGTGGAGAATATCCTCTCCAGACGTGCAGAGCCACTGGGGATGCTCAACACCCTTTAGGCCTCTCTTGCCAGATGCAGAGTTATATATATTTTTCTTCTATAGGTAGGCCTAAAGGTTGTTTTTTTTAGGCAAAATAACCCATTCAAAATGGAAAGCTCCTTGAAAGATGGAATATGCCAGGTCTATTGGGCCAAAATTAATTATGGCCTATTGCACAGATCAAATATAAAGGAAACTTTTAAGAGATCTGATTTTTTGTTTGTTTATAAATACTTTGCTACAATGACACACTTATCTATTGGAGGCGGGTTATTGTAGAGAAATTAACATTGTGTTTTGTGACAAAACTGCACATTTTAGAGTGGCCTTTAATTGTCCCCAGCACAAGGTGCATTTGTGTAATTGTCATGCTGTTTAATCGGCTTCTTGATCTGCCACACCTGTCAGGTGGATGGATTCTCTTGGCAAATGATAAATTCTCACTAACAGGGATGTTTATGATTTATGATTTAATTTATGATGTAAACAAATGTGTGCACAACATTTTAGAGAAATAAGCTTTTTTTTGTGCGAATGGAACATTTCTGGGATCTTTTATTTCAGCTCATGAAACGTGGGACCAACACTTTACCTGTTGTGTTTATATTTTAGTTCGGTGTAGATTTCCACACTATGAGGTTGGAATTCTACTGTGAAAGTGTGATAATGATGATATAGATGATAATGATGATCTAGATGATAATGATGATCTAGATAATGGTGATAATGATGATGGTGATAATGATATTGATGATAATGATGATAAAAATGATATAGATGATGGTGATAATGATATAGATGATATTGATGATAATGATGATGTAATGATGATGATAATGATGATGATAATGCCCTTTTAGTGTACAAGCTGTTTGAAAGCTGTGACATCCCCAGGCAGTACGTTTGTTAATAGACCAATAAGAAAGAGTTCCAAACCTCTCAGCCAATAACAGCTAGTTTTGAGTTTTCCCCCTCCCCACTAAGACCACTCCCAGACAGAGAAATTGCTCTTTGCTAACAAGATATTGTTGTTTCTTTTTTTAATAATTTTAAGTTAAAACAATCACAGTAAGGTACTTAATTGTTACCCAGAAATGATTTAATATTGAGATAAAAAACTGCTGCATTAGACCTTTCTAATACAAAAGTCCCCAGCATTCAGCTCAGCTCACAATCACCCTTTTCCTTCCCTAGTTACATCCAGGGCCAGACCACCACGGCTGAGGTCTCTGGTGGCGTCTGTCCCAGCGTCCACATCATCTGGACCCCCATCACCCCTTCCCTTACCCTGCTGCCCGACCAGGCCCAGTCCCGCTGGGGGTTCGTGGTGGTGGTGGCGGGCAGTCAGGACAGCGTACAGGCTCACTACGACACAGGTAAAGAAAGGGAGTGAGCTCAACTATCCTCCTGCGTCACATAATGATGAAAACTAACTTGATGAAGTTGCAGCTCAGGTCTCCACTGCGGTACATCTAGTGGGACATGTCGGACTGAGGCTCGTTATGACAAGAGGTGTGGCTTTACTCTGTAATAAGAGGACACGACCAGCCGCGTCTCACGTTTTTAACGTCAGTTTAACTCGGCCATTATAGTAGTGATATAGGTGTAGTGGTGATATAGGTGTAGTGGTGATATAGGTGTAGTAGTGTAGTAGTGATATAGGTGTAGTGGTGATATAGGTGTAGTAGTGATATAGGTGTAGTAGTGATATAGGTGTAGTGGTGATATAGGTGTAGTAGTGATATAGGTGTAGTAGTGATATAGGTGTAGTAGTGATATAGGTGTAGTAGTGTAGTAGTGATATAGGTGTAGTGGTGATATAGGTGTAGTAGTGATATAGGTGTAGTAGTGATATAGGTGTAGTGGTGATATAGGTGTAGTAGTGATATAGGTGTAGTAGTGATATAGGTGTAGTAGTGATATAGGTGTAGTAGTGATATAGGTGTAGTAGTGATATAGGTGTAGTGGTGATATAGGTGTAGTAGTGATATAGGTGTAGTGTTGATATAGGTGTAGTAGTGATATAGGTGTAGTAGTGATATAGGTGTAGTAGTGTAGTAGTGATATAGGTGTAGTAGTAGTGATATAGGTGTAGTAGTAGTGATATAGGTGTAGTGGTGATATAGGTGTAGTGGTGATATAGGTGTAGTAGTGATATAGGTGTAGTAGTGATATAGGTGTAGTAGTGTAGTAGTGATATAGGTGTAGTGGTGATATAGGTGTAGTAGTGATATAGGTGTAGTGGTGATATAGGTGTAGTAGTGATATAGGTGTAGTAGTGATATAGGTGTAGTAGTGATATAGGTGTAGTGGTGATATAGGTGTAGTGGTGATATAGGTGTAGTAGTGTAGTAGTGATATAGGTGTAGTGGTGATATAGGTGTAGTGGTGATATAGGTGTAGTAGTGTAGTAGTGATATAGGTGTAGTAGTGATATAGGTGTAGTAGTGATATAGGTGTAGTGGTGATATAGGTGTAGTAGTGATATAGGTGTAGTAGTGATATAGGTGTAGTGGTGATATAGGTGTAGTGGTGATATAGGTGTAGTGGTGATATAGGTGTAGTGGTGATATAGGTGTAGTAGTGATATAGGTGTAGTAGTGTAGTAGTGATATAGGTGTAGTGGTGATATAGGTGTAGTAGTGATATAGGTGTAGTAGTGTAGTAGTGATATAGGTGTAGTAGTGATATAGGTGTAGTAGTGATATAGGTGTAGTAGTGATATAGGTGTAGTAGTGATATAGGTGTAGTGGTGATATAGGTGTAGTAGTGTAGTAGTGATATAGGTGTAGTGGTGATATAGGTGTAGTAGTGTAGTAGTGATATAGGTGTAGTAGTGATATAGGTGTAGTAGTGATATAGGTGTAGTAGTGATATAGGTGTAGTAGTGATATAGGTGTAGTGGTGATATAGGTGTAGTAGTGATATAGGTGTAGTAGTGATATAGGTGTAGTGGTGATATAGGTGTAGTGGTGATATAGGTGTAGTAGTGTAGTAGTGATATAGGTGTAGTAGTGATGATATAGGTGTAGTAGTGATATAGGTGTAGTGGTGATATATAGGTGTAGTAGTGATATAGGTGTAGTAGTGATATAGGTGTAGTAGTGATATAGGTGTAGTAGTGATATAGGTGTAGTAGTGTAGTGGTGATATAGGTGTAGTAGTGTAGTAGTGATATAGGTGTAGTGGTGATATAGGTGTAGTAGTGATGATATAGGTGTAGTAGTGATATAGGTGTAGTAGTGATATAGGTGGAGTAGTGATATAGGTGGAGTAGTGATATAGGTGTAGTAGTGATATAGGTGTAGTAGTGTAGTGGTGATATAGGTGTAGTAGTGTAGTAGTGATATAGGTGTAGTGGTGATATAGGTGTAGTAGTGATATAGGTGTAGTAGTGTAGTAGTGATATAGGTGTAGTAGTGATATAGGTGGAGTAGTGATATAGGTGTAGTAGTGATATAGGTGTAGTAGTGATATAGGTGTAGTGGTGATATAGGTGTAGTAGTGATATAGGTGTAGTAGTGATATAGGTGTAGTAGTGATATAGGTGTAGTAGTGATATAGGTGTAGTAGTGATATAGGTGTAGTGGTGATATAGGTGTAGTGGTGATATAGGTGTAGTAGTGATATAGGTGTAGTAGTGTAGTAGTGATATAGGTGTAGTAGTGATATAGGTGTAGTAGTGATATAGGTGTAGTGGTGATATAGGTGTAGTGGTGATATAGGTGTAGTAGTGATATAGGTGTAGTAGTGTAGTAGTGATATAGGTGTAGTGGTGATATAGGTGTAGTAGTGATATAGGTGTAGTAGTGTAGTAGTGATATAGGTGTAGTAGTGATATAGGTGTAGTAGTGATATAGGTGTAGTAGTGATATAGGTGTAGTGGTGATATAGGTGTAGTAGTGTAGTAGTGATATAGGTGTAGTGGTGATATAGGTGTAGTAGTGTAGTAGTGATATAGGTGTAGTAGTGATATAGGTGTAGTAGTGATATAGGTGTAGTAGTGATATAGGTGTAGTAGTGATATAGGTGTAGTGGTGATATAGGTGTAGTAGTGATATAGGTGTAGTAGTGATATAGGTGTAGTGGTGATATAGGTGTAGTAGTGATATAGGTGTAGTAGTGTAGTAGTGATATAGGTGTAGTAGTGATATAGGTGTAGTGGTGATATAGGTGTAGTAGTGATATAGGTGTAGTAGTGTAGTAGTGATATAGGTGTAGTAGTGTAGTAGTGATATAGGTGTAGTGGTGATATAGGTGTAGTAGTGATGATATAGGTGTAGTAGTGATATAGGTGTAGTAGTGATATAGGTGTAGTAGTGATATAGGTGTAGTGGTGATATAGGTGTAGTAGTGATATAGGTGTAGTAGTGTAGTGGTGATATAGGTGTAGTAGTGTAGTAGTGATATAGGTGTAGTGGTGATATAGGTGTAGTAGTGTAGTAGTGATATAGGTGTAGTAGTGATATAGGTGTAGTGGTGATATAGGTGTAGTAGTGTAGTAGTGATATAGGTGTAGTGGTGATATAGGTGTAGTAGTGATGATATAGGTGTAGTAGTGATATAGGTGTAGTAGTGATATAGGTGTAGTAGTGATATAGGTGTAGTGGTGATATAGGTGTAGTAGTGATATAGGTGTAGTAGTGTAGTGGTGATATAGGTGTAGTAGTGTAGTAGTGATATAGGTGTAGTGGTGATATAGGTGTAGTAGTGTAGTAGTGATATAGGTGTAGTAGTGATATAGGTGTAGTAGTGATATAGGTGTAGTGGTGATATAGGTGTAGTAGTGATATAGGTGTAGTAGTGTAGTGGTGATATAGGTGTAGTAGTGTAGTAGTGATATAGGTGTAGTGGTGATATAGGTGTAGTAGTGTAGTAGTGATATAGGTGTAGTAGTGATATAGGTGTAGTAGTGATATAGGTGTAGTAGTGATATAGGTGTAGTAGTGATATAGGTGGAGTAGTGATATAGGTGTAGTAGTGATATAGGTGTAGTAGTGTAGTAGTGATATAGGTGTAGTAGTGATATAGGTGTAGTAGTGTAGTAGTGATATAGGTGTAGTAGTGATATAGGTGTAGTAGTGATATAGGTGTAGTAGTGATATAGGTGTAGTAGTGTAGTAGTGATATAGGTGTAGTGGTGATATAGGTGTAGTAGTGTAGTAGTGATATAGGTGTAGTAGTGATATAGGTGTAGTAGTGATATAGGTGGAGTAGTGATATAGGTGTAGTAGTGATATAGGTGTAGTAGTGTAGTAGTGATATAGGTGTAGTAGTGATATAGGTGTAGTAGTGTAGTAGTGATATAGGTGGAGTAGTGATATAGGTGTAGTGGTGATATAGGTGTAGTAGTGATATAGGTGTAGTAGTGATATAGGTGTAGTAGTGGTGATATATAGGTGTAGTAGTGATATAGGTGTAGTAGTGATATAGGTGTAGTAGTGATATAGGTGTAGTAGTGATATAGGTGTAGTAGTGATATAGGTGTAGTAGTGTAGTAGTGATATAGGTGTAGTAGTGATATAGGTGGAGTAGTGATATAGGTGTAGTGGTGATATAGGTGTAGTAGTGATATAGGTGTAGTAGTGATATAGGTGTAGTGGTGATATAGGTGTAGTAGTGTAGTAGTGATATAGGTGTAGTGGTGATATAGGTGTAGTAGTGATATAGGTGTAGTAGTGATATAGGTGTAGTAGTGATATAGGTGTAGTAGTGATATAGGTGTAGTAGTGATATAGGTGTAGTGGTGATATAGGTGTAGTAGTGTAGTAGTAGTGATATAGGTGTAGTAGTGATATAGGTGTAGTAGTGATATAGGTGTAGTAGTGATATAGGTGTAGTAGTGATATAGGTGTAGTAGTGATATAGGTGTAGTGGTGATATAGGTGTAGTGGTGATATAGGTGTAGTAGTGTAGTAGTAGTGATATAGGTGTAGTAGTGATATAGGTGTAGTAGTGATATAGGTGTAGTAGTGATATAGGTGTAGTAGTGATATAGGTGTAGTGGTGATATAGGTGTAGTAGTGATATAGGTGTAGTAGTGATATAGGTGTAGTAGTGATATAGGTGTAGTAGTGATATAGGTGTAGTAGTGATATAGGTGTAGTAGTGATATAGGTGTAGTAGTGATATAGGTGTAGTAGTGATATAGGTGTAGTAGTGATATAGGTGTAGTAGTGATATAGGTGTAGTGGTGATATAGGTGTAGTGGTGATATAGGTGTAGTAGTGTAGTAGTGATATAGGTGTAGTGGTGATATAGGTGTAGTAGTGTAGTAGTGATATAGGTGTAGTAGTGATATAGGTGTAGTAGTGATATAGGTGTAGTGGTGATATAGGTGTAGTGGTGATATAGGTGTAGTAGTGTAGTAGTGATATAGGTGTAGTGGTGATATAGGTGTAGTAGTGATATAGGTGTAGTAGTGATATAGGTGTAGTGGTGATATAGGTGTAGTGGTGATATAGGTGTAGTGGTGATATAGGTGTAGTAGTGTAGTAGTGATATAGGTGTAGTGGTGATATAGGTGTAGTAGTGATATAGGTGTAGTAGTGATATAGGTGTAGTGGTGATATAGGTGTAGTGGTGATATAGGTGTAGTGATGTAGTAGTGATATAGGTGTAGTGATATAGGTGTAGTAGTGTAGTAGTGATATAGGTGTAGTAGTGATATAGGTGTAGTAGTGATATAGGTGTAGTAGTGATATAGGTGTAGTAGTGATATAGGTGTAGTAGTGATTTAGGTGTTAGCACAGTGGGTATATCATTAGATGTTTTATTTGGTTTTATCATCCAGGACCACTTTGGACACAAGTGTTTTAATTAATACTTCTAAGTGGGGATACAGTATATTGGACATATTATTGTTTGTTTTTTACCAATTAAAAAAAAAAAAAAAAAAACTTGTCATGGCAACGAGCGTAAACATGTTAACAGCTCTGGAACTGATGGCCAATGGGAACCTTCGTCCCTCGCACCTGCGGGCGTGGGAGGAGCTGTGGGCGGGCAGCACCCTGGAGTTGACTGGTCCAGACGACCTGAGCAGGGCTCTGATTGGCTGCATGTTCTACCTGCTCAGTGCCTTCCCTTCATTGCACGAGGCGCCCGGTCATTTCGGCGGCGTCAGTCCTGGAGGACTGTCTAACGGGGGCTCAGGGCAAGACTACTGGGGACACGTGTTCTGGGACCAGGTGAGGACAATGTTCTGTTTATTTCATGATGTATCTAATGAAGGGAAAGGTGGTTAGTTGACCCATCAGGTGTTCATTGTGTTACTGAACCATGTCTTTTTAGTGTGACTGAAATGTCCCTCGCCCTCTGTCTCCCTGTATAGGACACTTGGATGTACCCCAGTATTGGTCTCTTCTACCCTCAGTTAGCACGGGCCGTGCTTGAGTACCGGGTGAGGACAGTAGATGGCGCTAAGGACAATGCTGAGAAGCAAGGCTACAAGGTACAGGCTTCTCTCTCTGAAGCCATGTGTTCCCACACTCCCTATTCACAGTCAGGCCTCGCGGTGATCTTCTGGCTGCAAGTTTTATATTTGTGTGTGATTTTTTTATATATTTTTAGGTACAGTATAGTGACCTATAGGATTTCAGCTTCAAGTAGAAACCTGTGTCTTGGTCATACTGTGTGTTGTTGAGTGTCGTGTGAGCGCATACCTTACAGTTCCTTAAAGGAAGTATTCACACACCTCCACCTACTCCACATTTTGGTTGTTGTTACATCCTGAATTCAAAATGGATGAAATAGATGTTTCTTTTTCACCCTATCTACACACAGTATTGATACACCATCCAAAGTGTAATTAATAACGTCACCATGCTTAAAGAGATATTCAATGTCTGATTTTTTTTTTAGTATTACCCATCTACCAATCGGTGCCCTTCTTTGAGAGGCATAGGAAAACCTCCCTGGTATTTGTGGTTGAGTCTGTGTTTGAAACTCACTGCTGGACTGAGGGACATTACAGATAATTGTATGTTTGGGGTACAGAGATGAGGTAGCCATTTAAAAATCATGTTAAACACTATTATTGAACACAGAGTGAGTCCATGCCACTTATTATGTGACTTGTTAAGCAAATGTTTACTCCTGAACATATTTAGGATTTGCCATAACAAAGGGGTTGAATACTTATTTACTCAAGACATTTTTATTAATTTGTAAATATTATTGGGTATTGTGTGTAGACCAGTGACACAACATCTACATTTAATCTATTTTAAATTCAGGCTGTAAACAACAACAACAACAACAACAACGTGGAAAAAGTCAGGGGTGTGAATAGTTTCTGAAGACACTGTTAGTGGTCCCACAGGATCAGGCATCACACACTAAAAATGTATTCCCTCGCTGTACTTATAGGTGTGATGTGTTTGTAGTGTGTGGGGGTGTGTAGTGTGTGTTTATAGTGTGTGGTGGTGTGTAGTGTTGTGTTATAGTGTTGTGTTTGTA
This sequence comes from Oncorhynchus mykiss, assembly GCF_057628025.1. NCBI lineage: Eukaryota > Metazoa > Chordata > Actinopteri > Salmoniformes > Salmonidae > Oncorhynchus > Oncorhynchus mykiss. The sequence goes on along the minus strand of NC_143023.1, from coordinate 101,685,806 downwards.
GTGTAGTGTATTATAGCGTATGTGGGTCAGTGTGTTCTGTTCTGATGAAAGAGATATTATGTTGTCCTCCTAACAGGGACTAAAGTTCCCGTGGGAAAGTGCTGTGTCAGGGAGGGAGGTGTGTCCTGAAGATATATACGGACAACAAGAGATCCACATCAACGGAGACGTTACTCTGGCCTTCCAGCACTACCTCTACCTCACACAGGTAACACCTGACCCCAGCACTACCTCTACCTCACACAGGTAACACCGGACCCCAACACTACCTCTACCTCACACAGGTAACACCTGACCCCAACACTACCTCTACCTCACACAGGTAACACCTGACCCCAACACTACCTCTACCTCACACAGGTAACACCTGACCCCAACACTACCTCTACCTCACACAGGTAACACCGGACCCCAACACTACCTCTACCTCACACAGGTAACACCGGACCCCAACACTACCTCTACCTCACACAGGTAACACCTGACCCCAACACTACCTCTACCTCACACAGGTAACACCTGACCCCAACACTACCTCACACAGGTAACACCTGACCCCAACACTACCTCACACAGGTAACACCTGACCCCAACACTACCTCACACAGGTAACACCTGACCCCAACACTACCTCACACAGGTAACACCTGACCCCAACACTACCTCACACAGGTAACACCTGACCCCAACACTACCTCACACAGGTAACACCTGACCCCAACACTACCTCACACAGGTAACACCTGACCCCAACACTACCTCACACAGGTAACACCTGACCCCAACACTACCTCACACAGGTAACACCTGACCCCAACACTACCTCACACAGGTAACACCTGACCCCAACACTACCTCTACCTCACACAGGTAACACCGGACCCCAACACTACCTCACACAGGTAACACCTGACCCCAACACTACCTCACACAGGTAACACCTGACCCCAACACTACCTCACACCAGTAACACCTGACCCCACCACTACCTCACACAGGTAACACCTGACCCCAACACTACCTCACACAGGTAACACCTGACCCCAACACTACCTCTACCTCACACAGGTAACACCTGACCCCAACACTACCTCTACCTCACACAGGTAACACCTGACCCCAACACTACCTCTACCTCACACAGGTAACACCGGACCCCAACACTACCTCTACCTCACACAGGTAACACCGGACCCCAACACTACCTCACACAGGTAACACCTGACCCCAACACTACCTCACACAGGTAACACCTGACCCCAACACTACCTCACACAGGTAACACCTGACCCCAACACTACCCCACACAGGTAACACCTGACCGCAACACTACCCCACACCAGTAACACCTGACCCCAACACTACCTCACACAGGTAACACCTGACCCCAACACTGCCCCACACCAGTAACACCTGACCCCAACACTACCTCACACAGGTAACACCTGACCCCAACACTACCTTACACAGGTAACACCTGACCCCAACACTACCTCACACAGGTAACACCTGACCCCAACACTACCTCACACAGGTAACACCTGACCCCAACACTACCTCACACAGGTAACACCTGACCCCAACACTACCTCTACCTCACACAGGTAACACCTGACCCCAACACTACCTCTACCTCACACAGGTAACACCGGACCCCAACACTACCTCTACCTCACACAGGTAACACCTGACCCCAACACTACCTCTACCTCACACCAGTAACACCTGACCCCAACACTACCTCACACAGGTAACACCTGACCCCAACACTACCTCTACCTCACACAGGTAACACCTGACCCCAACACTACCTTACACAGGTAACACCTGACCCCAACACTACCTCACACGGGTATGGTCACATCTAGGCCAGTGATCTACATTCACAGCCGGCTCCCTAGCGCTTCTCATTTGGGCCTCGTTATTTTCTGATCTGAAAGGTATTAGCTGCTTACACCATATTACCTCCACTTTAAAGACCTGCAACCTGTCTCTCTTCTAGGACATGTCTATGTTCACAGAGGGGCGTGGCAGCGAAGTGATTTGGGGCGTGGCTGATTACTGGGTTTCCAGGGTAACCTGGAGCGCTGAAGAACAGAACTACCACATCTTAGGTAAAGGGACACTCAGTAAACATGTTGTTTAGAAATCGTCATGCCAGCTGATGTCAGCTTATTGCTAGTACTAACTTTAATGATAGCTAGTTTGAGGTTAAAATGTACTCACTATGTATGACTGTGATATTCAGTTGTCTCACCTGTAGTTATCTCACCCGGAGGCCATCTTAAAATGAATCCACTAACTGTAAATCACTCTGGATGAGAGCGTCTGTTAAATGACAAATGTATTGCAACTGATTTCGTTGTCAAGCACACTAGGTAAGCTATTTAGCTTATTGGTCGTAGCAACCCTGTAGCTTGAGTAAACACGAGTATGCAAGACATTTACCAAAGTATCTCTGTCTGTTTTCTGCCAGGTGTCATGCCCCCCGATGAGTATTATTACAACGTCAACAACTCGGTGTACACAAACACTGTGGCCAAGTTCAGGTACAAGAGGGGTGTCATACGAAGCTACGTTCAGAAAGTATTCAGACCACCTGACCTATTCCCCCATTTTGTTACGTTACAGCCTTATTCTAAAATAGATGAATTAAAACAAGTTCCTCATCAATCTAAACGCAATAACCCATAATGACAAAGCGAAAACAGGTTTTTAGACATTTTTGCAAATAGTAATAGTTTATTTACATAGGTATTCAGACCCTTTGCTATGAGACTTGAAATTGAGCTCAGGTGCATCCGGTTTCTATTGATCATCCTTGTGATGTTTCTACAACTTGATTGGAGTCCACCTGTGGTAAATTCAATTGATTGGACATGATTTAGAAAGGCACACACCTGTCTATATAAGCTCCCACAGTTGACAGGTGCATGTCAGAGCAAAAACCAAGCCATGAGGTAGAAGAATTGTCCGTAGAGCTCGGAGACAGGATTGTGTCGAGGCACAGATTTGGGGAAGGGTAGCAAAAATTGTCTGCAGCATTGAAGGTCCCCAAGAACACAGTGGCCTCCATCATTCTTAAATGGAAGAAGTTTGGAACCACCAAGACTCTTCCTAGAGCTGTCCGCAAACTGAGCAATCGGGGGAGAAGGGCCTTGGTCAGGGAGGTGACCAGCAACTCGATGGTCACTCTGACAGAGCTCCAGAGTTCCTCTGTGGAGATGGGAGAACCTTCCAGAAGGACAACCATCTCTGCAGCTCTCCACCAATCAGACCTTTATGGTAGAGTGGCCAGACGGAAACCACTCCTCAGTAAAAGACACATGACAGCCCGCTTGGAGTTTGCCAAAAGGCACTTAAAGGACTGACCATGAGAAACAAGATTCTCTGGTCTGATGAAACCAAGATTGAACTCCTTGGCCTGAATGCCAAGCATCTGGAGGAAACCTGGCACCATCTCTACTTGAAGCATGGTGGTGTCAGCATCATGCTGTGGGGATGTTTTTCAGTGGCAGGGACTGGGAGACTAGTCAGGATCAAGGGAAAGATGAACGGAGCAAAGTACTGAGAGATCCTTGATGGAAACCTGCTGCAGAGAGCTCAGGAGCTCAGACTGGGGTGAAGGGTCACCTTCCAACAGGACAACGACCCTAAGCACACAGCCAAGACGATGCAGGAGTGGCTTTGGGACAAGTCTCTGAATGTCTTTGAGTGGCCCAGACAGAACCCGGACTTGAACCTGATCGAACATCTCTGGAGAGACCCTGAAAATAGCTGTGCAGCAACACTCCCCATCCAACCTGACAGAGCTTGAGAGAATCTGCAGAGAAGAATGGGAGGAACTCTCCAAATACAGGTGTGCCAAGCTTGTAGCGTCATACCCAAGAAGACTCGAGGCTGTAATCGCTGCCAACGGTGCTTCAACAAAGTACTGAGTAAAGGGTCTGAATACTTATGTAATACTTATTTTTTTAATGTATTTGTATAACATTGTTTTTGCATTGTCATTATGGGGTATTGTGATGTCATCATGGGCTATTGTGATGTCATTATGGGCTACTGTGATGTCATTATGGGCTATTGTGTGTAGATTGATGAGGGAAATATTGTTTTGATCAATTTTAGAATAAAGCTGTAATGTAATAAAATGTGGGGGGAAATGAAGAGGTCTGAATACTTTCCCAATGCACTGTAGAGCATTTCGCTACACTCGCATTAACATCTGCTAACCATGTGTATGTGACAAATGAAATTTGATTTAGATCTACTCAGGCTTCTCTAACACTAACCAGCTTCAGTTAGCTTCACATTCCAGCTCAGGCTTCATCTGTACAACATAGTTGGATATTGCTCGCCCTCCTGCCGCTAACTCTAGCAGGCGTGTAACTGCGTGTGCATTTCACACATGGCTAGTCGAACACCGACCTCTTCATTGAG